>NC_086325.1:21081320-21323820 GCF_036172605.1 Pelobates fuscus
TAAACATTGCAGTCATATTAGGTGTTATAGTTTTTTAAAATATTTTAAAGAATAAATTTGAAAATCCATCAGGGCCCGGAGCTTTTGATAATTGTAGATTATTTATAGCTTCTTCTACTTCTATCTGTGTTTTTTTTTTATTTAATTTTTCTGTTTGAATTAAGGTGATTTTAGGAATTTTTATTTTATTTAGATATTTTTCTATTGCTTGCTCTGTGTGTTGCAAGTTATATAATTTTTCATAATATTTCCTAAATGAATCGCCTATATCTTCTGGGGACAGCAAGACTTTTCCATCATCAATAATTTTATAAATCTTATTTTCCATTTTATTTTTTTTAAGTCGATTTGTCACTAATTTGTCTATTTTATTACTTCGGTAGTAAAATGTAATTTTAAGTCGTTTCAAATTGAATTCTATTCTTTCAAGAATCTTTTGATTTATCATGTTTTTATATTTTTTTATCCGAATTATTGTATCTTGTGAAAAGTTCTTATTATTTTGAGCTTGGAGTTTATATAGTTGTAAATAAAGTTCAGATATTGACTCCCCCCTCATTTTTTTTTCATAACTCGCGAGCTTTATGAAATAACCCCTAGTGACTGCTTTATATGTACACCATACATTTTGATTAGATGTTGTTTCAGGAAGATTTTCTTTAAAGAACAATTCGGAGAGATTTTTTATGTGTTCTATATTTTGTTTTTTTGCTAATAAAGAATCATTAAGTTTCCATGGTGAAAAATATTTTTTCCTATTTTCTTTCATTTCCAATATAAGAAGGTCATGGTCTGACCATGTATTAATCTCAATTTTGATAGTTTTTAATCGTTTTAAGAGATCTAAATCTCCCCAACACATATCTATCCTTGCAGAGGTTTTATGAGCCGTTGAAGTGTGGGTATAATTACGTTCAGTAGGATGAAAAATTCTCCATAGATCGAAGATATCATTTTTTTTTGCCAAATTACATAGGGAAGCTGCTTGATTGGCAAGGTTTTTATCTATGTGTTGACCAGGTTTTATTTGTTTATCTAATTTAGGGTCAGCCACACAGTTAAAATCACCTGCTATCAACAGTGTTCCTTTACGGATTGTTTCTACTCTTCTCATTTTTTTCGATAGGTATCTAATTGGGGCTTTATTAGGTAGATAGATATTAAGTAAAGTATATTGAATCTCATTAATCTTTCCTATCCATATAATAAATCTCCCTTCTATATCACTTTCAGAATAATCACATGAATAATTGATCAGATTGGAAAACAATATTGCAACCCCCTTTTTTTTTAAATTTGATCTGAAGCTTCAGCAATAATATTGAAATTTTTATAGTTCCAATAATGATTATCTTGTTTATCTGGAATAGCGAATATCTCTTTAAATTTTCCTTCTGTCGATCTGTTATTTTTTAGGGCTGACAACATTTGATTTTTAGTATCATATGAATGAAACGCCACTATTACATCTCTAGGAAAATCATTTTTTATATTTGTGGGCTTGAAGATTCTATGGCATCGATCCATTATTAATTCATGGGGATCAAGTGATAACTTAAGGAAGATGAACAGTTCTTTCAGAAAGTCCTTCAATTTATCATTTGTTATACTTTCTGGGATATTTCTGAATTTTAAATTTGTTCTTCGGGCCCGATCTTCTAAATCTGCTATTTTGATTTCCAGCTGATCCAGTTTACGCTCCATTTCTGTATGAGAATCTTTAAAGGATTGAATCTGAAATTCTGTATGATCTTGTTTTTCTTCTATTTTTTGGATTCTAGTTAGTACCTTGGAGATATCATTTTTGAGATCAATAGAATTTTCCTGGATCTCTTTTTTTATCTCTTTCAAAGTATTATCCAACAGTGATTTTATTATTTCTATGGAGATAGTCGCTGGTTCTATGGACGGCGGGGTCGTCTCAATAAAGGAATCTGAAGAGGGATCTTCATTAGTGTCTTGAGTTTTTTGAGGAGAGAAAAATGTGGAGAGTCTCTTTTCTTGTTTTGAAGATTTCTTTTCCATTTTTGATGTAACTTTAGGTTCCTGCGATCGTTTAAAAGCCATTTTATAAAGAAAAAAAAAGGGCTTGTTCTTTAAGTTCGATCTTATTTTCGGGGCTTCTTTACTTGTTTGTAGCAGAATTACGCTTCTGAGCTTATCTTTCTGTCGTCTTCCCTCTCGCTTTATTGCTTCTGTCTTATTTCTCCGATTATTTTTAGCAATTTAGCTAATTTAGCAATATAACAAGTTAGTTCCTTTCAACTCTTGCTCTTGCTCTCTTTATTATCAGAACAGTTCTTTTGAGAGCTGTCAAAATTATATTATATGGGGAGCAGCCGTATAACTAATTGTTAGGGTATAAGGAATATAGAGTATCTTTATTTCCGTTTCTTATCAATCCCCTTTGCTTATCTTCATTTAATTATGGTTATGTTCTTTCTTTCTGCTCTTATTTCATTTCGTGCTCCCTCTCATATATGCTCTTTCCCCTTTTTTTTCTCTCCTTCGTTCTGCTCTTCCTTTAAATTTTGTAATATTTATATTGTGTTTGTATTTTTTTTTTTTTTTTTTTACATATTACTTTTTTTAAATACCTTTATGAAAGACACTTGCCCCTTTGGTTTGTCCTTCAGTAACCTTGGGAAATGAGCAGCACGGCGCCGAGTTAAATCAGGTATATTGGGAGCTCCCTCATTCACTCCGTCGTCGATGGCAAAAATCCTCTCTGGGCAAGCCGGTTTTCCCAAATTACCCGCACAGGTATCATCAATAGGCAAAATAAGATAAGAGGTAGGTAGAAATTACTTGAGCCAAGATATCCGCTAGTGTGTTTTAATCTTAAGCGATGTTTTGTTTAGCGTGGTATCCTGTAGCTGCTTCCTCGCGCCGATCATCTCCAGCGGCTCCCTCCCCCTTACGGCACGCACACCTTCCGGTCTACGTCATCACCTACAATCCTTATTATAAATCCAACAATATAAAAATCCCAATATGATATACAAAACTTGGTATCACAAACTAGAACAGTATGTAAACAATATATTCAACTATATAGTCAAACAACATCTAGATACATCTAACAATCCGTCCGTGCAACAAACAGCATGATAATAAATACAGATAATCAATGGAATATATACTAATCAGTTTAGATTCCAAAAATTGAGGTGAGAGGAGAATAACAGATACCAAAATAAAAATACCCACAATGTTTTGACAAGAAAAGAGAAAGGCCTTGTGCAGAAACGTTGAGAGTGTATTTGTATTTTCTCATCACGCTGGATTGTTGAATCTATCTAGATGTTGTTTGACTATATAGTTGAATATATTGTTTTTACATAGCTTTGTAGTGATATATGTCAAATAAGAGATAAAGCTGGTGTACAGGAATGATCTCCCATTTCCTAACTATGTGAATGAATGAATGCTTGTCCGTACGACTGTAAATATATGTCTGTATGTTTGCATATGTCAATTTATGTTTGTGAGAATGGATTTGTGAATATGTCTGTATGTGTCTATATGTCAATGTCTGATTGTGTACGTGACTATAGTTCAGAGTAAGGCTCTATATTCCTAAGCACAGAGTCTTTATGAGTGTGTGTGTTTGTAAGTTGGGTTATGTGTTAGTTTTGCAATGTAAACTGGGTTATTGGAATGGGTTAATTATCAGAGGAATGTGGGCTATTGATTAGACATGGGGGTTCAGACTGGGAGGGCGATTTATTGCTGAGCAATGTAAGGATCTGCTCCCTAGATCCAATTACCTCGCATCTCATCCGTACTCTGTCTTCTTCTCTTTCTCCACCTTTTACTAAAATTCTCAATCTCTTGCTCTCCTCTGGTATATTTCCATCGCCATTCAAGCATGCAACTGTAACCCCAATTCTAAAGAAGCCCAATCTTGACCATAACTCCCCATCCAACTATCGTCCTATCTCGCTACTGCCTTTTGCATCCAAGATCCTTGAAAGAATTGTGTATGCGAGATTGACAGACTTGCTCGAGTCCAACTCTCTGCTAGACCCGCTTCAGTCTGGTTTCCGCGCTAAGCACTCTGTGGAAACGGCACTGACGTATCCAATGATCTACTCTCGTGGTCACTACTCTATCTTAATTCTCCTTGACCTGTCTGCGGCTTTTGACACTGTTGATCATCAACAGCTTCTTCTCATCCTCCGCAATATCGGTCTACAAGATATTGCTTTCTCCTGGTGCTCCTACCTCTCCCAGCGCTCTTTCAGTGTTTCTTTCTCTGGCTCTGCTTCTTCTCCCCAACTCCTCTCTGTTGGTGTCCCCCAAGGTTTAGTCCTTGGTCCCCTACTGTTCTCCATGTATACTTCCTCCCTTGGTAAACTCATTAGCTCCTTTGGCTTCCAATATCATTTCTATGCAGATGACACGCAAATCTACCTGTCCTCTCCTGATCTCTCCCCGTCCCTCTTGACTAGTGTCTCTGACTGCCTCTCTGCTGTTTCTAACTTGATGGCTGCCCACTTCCTTAAACTAAACTTGACCAAAACTGAAATTCTGGTCTTTCCTCCCTCAAGTGTTGTTACTCCTGTGTTTGTCTCCCTCCAAGTCAACGGTGCTACCATCAGCTCCACCACGCAGGCTCGCTGCTCTGGTGTTCTCTTTGACTCCGACCTCTCCTTCAAGCCTCATGTTCAATCTATCGCCAAATCCTGTCATTTCCATCTCAAAAACATTGCGCGCATCCGCCCCTACTAAACACCAGATGCGACTAAGGTGTTGGTCCATTCCACTGTCCTTTCTCGCCTTGACTACTGTAATCCGCTTCTCAGTGGTCTTACGTGCTCCCAACTTGTGCCGTTACAGTCCATAATGAAAGCAGCGGTGAGGCTCATCTTCCTGTCCGCCCGCACCTCCCATGCCTCACACTTCTGTCAGTCCCTACATTGGCTTCCCATAAAATATAGAGCTTAATTTCAAATTCTGGTTTTTGCTTTCAAATCTCTACATAATGCTGCTCCCATCTATCTATCCTCCCTTATACACAAGTATGTCCCGTCTAGGCCCTTACGATCTGCTGAAGACTTACATCTATCTTCTGTCCATACTCCCACCTCTGATGCTCGTCTTCAAGATTTCTCGAGGGCTGCACCGTTCCTATGGAACTCGCTTCCCTCCTCCGTTAGATGCTCACCCAGTCTCCACTCTTCTTCATAAAAGCGTATCAATTAAATTGTTAATAGCTCCCAACTGATTCCTCTTCTGCAACTGTCACTAGTCTAATACTATCCTTACCTTTTTGTGTCATTTTACCCCACTCCCTCTGGCATGTAAGCTCATTGAGCAGGGCCCTCAACCCCTCTGTTCCTGTGTGTCCAACTTGTCTGGTTACAACTACATATCTGTTCGTCCACCCATTGTAAAGCGCTGTGGAATTTGACGGCGCTCTATAAATATTATCATAATAATAAAAATAATAATAATAATAAAAAAAAGGGACACTACAGGCACCCAAGCCACTTCATCTCGCTGTTGTGTTCTGGGTGTATTGTCCCTGCTCCCCTAGCTCTGCTATGTAAAACATTACATTTCAGAGAGACTGCAATATTTATAATGCATTCTTAAGACTGCCTTTAGTGGCATGTCTACTAGACAGCCACTATAGGCATGTCCTGCAGTTTCATGGAGTTTAACTCTGTGAGGACATCCCAAATCTTTAAATCCCCAGCTGGAGGACAGGAAAAAAGACTGCTTATTCTGGGGAGGTGGCATCAATATATACCATGTTTATAAGGAATCCACGTCCCACAGCACAAGTTTTTTTTTTAAAGTTAACCTGCCATTAGTTTTTCATTATGGCACCCCTGGAGAGTTCCGCCTCGCTCCCCAAGGAAGAACCCAGATACAACCCAAGATGTTTGGGACTTAAGATTACTTCTTAGGGACTAAAGATAAAAACTTCTGCAGAGACTGCTTTAGAATTATACAAATGAAGGAGCATCTACATCTACTGAATCCATTAACCCTAGCCTGGCTGAGGTAATTTCTAAGGCTGTGGCTGCTGGGATTAAAGAGGCGACTTTCAAGAGTCACCTAAAAGAGCAAGAGAATATTCATCAAGCTGTATGTCGGATTTTCATATAACTTGTCAATTCAAGGGGAATTCAATAGATTGTACCCATTCCAATCTTCAGATGCAAAATTCTGGAACATGGCTCCTAAAGTGGATGCAGCAATGATCAAAGTGGCAAAGAGAACGGTTTTACCAATAGACAGCGTAGCATCTTTGAGGGAACCAATGGAAAAGCGATTGGATGCTAACCTGATCAAGACTTACACCTCCTTAGGTGCAGTGATGAGCGTCATTGTCAAGAGCTCTACGGGTCTAGACCTCTACACTAGGTGAAGACATGTCTAAAAGCACTAACAGAGAAACATTATTGGAAATTTACAAAGATTTAAAATTAGCTTTAGATTTCATTACAGAAGCATCAGGAAAACATTACCAAGCTTATATCTGAAGTGTTAGGCTAATCCATTTAAGCCACAAGAGCTCTTTTGTTGAGAACATGGGGTACACATAATTCATCAAAAACAAACTTGTGCCTACAGGGAAACCTTCCATGTGGAAAACTCTTAGACAAAGCTATATCAAAGGCGGTGAAGAACCGGTTCTTCTGCCACAGGACAAAAGAATCAAGCGATTTCCTAGCAAATGGGGTAGAGTGCGCAGAGAACAAACCTCCTTATAAGACTCCAGAACATATAAACCTGGAGAAGAATATACTAGAGTGCCATACTGGAAGGGACAGCAGAGCCAATCCTCCAAAACTGAAAGAGGAAAATTGTTCTGAAGGTGGCAGGGAACAGACATTAAAAGGTAGGAGCCCGCCTTGCAAAATTTCATCAAATCTGGCCTTTGCACGTCACAGATCTTTGGGTTCTTTCAATTGTAAAGAGATGATACTTTCTAGAATTCGAAAAAGATATTGCATCCATTATGGTGGGATCGGCAGTGTCTCAAGAAAAAGAAAAACCTATGAAAGTATGCCTAGAAAAGCTCTTTAAAAAAAATGAAAATAAAAAAATGAAATAAAATGTATACTGTAAAGTTACTACTTAGCAGATGTGACTCCATTTGTAACAAAATGTAAAGCTCAGGCACTTCTTTCTCTCTTGGTCTATTAACTGAATGATCGAAGGAATGCGACTAAGTAAACACTGACCAGAGATAAGATTTCTTCTTGCAAAAACAGAATATTTAAGGATATAATCTTTCAATGTAGGGTAATAACTGCTTGATCCAAGGATAAATCTGACTTCCATTCTGGGGTCAAGAAGGATTTTTTTTTCCTAGCTTGTTGCAAAATTGTGCTTCAAACTGTTTTTTTTGCCTTCATTTGGATCAACAGCAAAAAAACAAATGTGAGGAAGGCTGAACTTGATGGACGCAAGTCTCTTTTCAGCTATGTAACTATAAATGTAACACTATATAAGAAACTTAAGTGTTTGGAACAAGGGTGTCAAGAGCCCAGCCCACACATATCTATCATATATGTGGAAGGCGTATGCCTGAATTTGTGGGAGGGGTTATTTTTCCCTATTTAAATCTACAGTAACCCCAGCTTACCTATCGTCGCCGTCTGGAAGTTCTCGTCAGCACAACTTCCGGGTCCTCAACAGCGCGCTTCCGGTCCCGTCATTCCTCGCGGCTTCCCGCCAACTTCTGTTCGCAAAGAAGCTCGCAAATTCACAAACTAACGAACACCAGGTAACCGGCGGGAATGGCCGCGTTCGGGCTATTCCCACTGTTCGACTTTTCTTTACGGTATATTCCGCATTCGGCTTTTGTACTAACAAATGCCGAGCCCACAATCTCACGCAAACGTATAGCTTTCCTTCCACTTAACCCTTTCCATGCTGTCCTGTAAACTCTGAGAATTGTTCAGGAGATCTAACGAAGATCTCGAGCTGCATTTGCACGTTTTTAGACGCTCGTACCAAGATCACACTACATTACACAATGTAGTCTGGGGGGCTATTCTCGCCGTTCTACTTTTCTTTAAACTACGTCCATTCACTTTATACTCTCCTACACCTGCTATTTAGATATACACTGGGCTATATGCAATGATAGTTAGATATACACTGTACTATATACACTGATAGTTAGATATACACTGTACTATATACACTGATAGTTAGATATACTCTAAGCCCCGCATCACGCTATCCGCACCTAGCTCAGCACATCCGCAGCGGGTTGCAACAATTCACCTCTTGTGCCGAATTCCCCTTGATAAATAGCTAACCTACCATACACCCGAGCAAAGGGAACATACAGTTACGGCTACAGAGGAGGCATCCAGCCACCTGCAAACACCGACGGTCAATTCGCCTGAGCTTCAGCCACCCATATACAGGAGGAACCCAGCCTACATGCACCTGATCACCCAGCTTGCGCCCACCCACCCATCTAGGGGCACAGTCTCCTTTACCCACAGGGAGACACCAATCTCCCCCCACCATTCCCAGGGAAACACCACGGCTGTCACCGAGGGACACTGCGTCCTGCAAGCCAGGCATCTAGGGGACCTCAACCAAACAGCAATGGGCTTTCCTTCTGTCACTGTGTAATAACTAACAAATCACTCTACGTTTCCTCTCTGTACCCAGTCGTTACAAGGTCAATACTTTAGTGAACAAATTATGCTTACAGATACAAAGTATATAAACACATCAAGCACATTAAAAGTCCTACGCATTTCATCATTCCTACGCATTATCCTCAATCAATGCACACTCGAGCAGTGCAACTTCTGTTAAATCACCAGTACAAACGCCATATGCTTGAAGTAGTGATTGTTCTCATGTAACCCTATTGTATGTTACTACACACAGTCATGACATACAGACTATATATATACTCTAGTTTTTTTTTTTGTCCTGTTTGTGGCCAGCTATGGCTAGGACCACCTACAAACCACTACCACTACTACTCTACATGTAAGTGCTGTAAAACATATGGCTATGTATCTCTTATTGTTTCAGTAGCTGCCAAATCATCAGACCCCATCGTCCTCATTGTGATCTGTAGTTCAGTCCATTATAGTTTCTGGACTTACTGTCCAGATCTGTACTATTGTATAGAAAATGCTTTGCATTGGGGACTGAGTCCCATTCATATGCTCCGTCCTAGAATCCCTAGCTGTACTTCCCCAGGTTATTTTATTCATCCATCCTTTATTAATTTTAGTTCATGACATGTTTTCCCTTCAGCCGGATCCTCTACACGTAGAGCTTCTCTTACAGCCTCACGGCTAAGATCGGCTGTTCGCTAAGACTGTGTACCACTCCCCCTTGCGTTCCACATGGTCACTATGACTACCAGTGGAACGTATGCAATGCATTCCAGCTCACCTCTAAGACAATGTTTTCACAGACTGAGTCAAATTTACCCGCAAGTTTTTCACAATAGCTGTCAATGTTTTGTATTAGAAGCTGTGAGTAGAACTTGCAAACCGCTGTTGAATTTCTTACTTTGTCCACCGAAATCCAGAGCATTAAATTAGTGCTTTCTGATTAAAAAAAAATAAAATAAAAAATCCAAGTACTTTATGTATATATATTTTCGAAGACGTGTGGCTTAGTTAAATAATTAGCGGCAACAGGTATGGTCCAAACTATTTGCACAGTTCATACAGTCAGTAAGGGTAAAATTTTACATGCCTTCTCCCAGTACATGCTAAACTTAAGCATTTGCGCAAGGTCAGTATCGTAAAATAATTTAATCCACAAACTGCGCTCTTAAAACAGTATTTGGCTCTCTAAATGTTATTTGCTTGGCTCTGTCAAACAATAGAAGGTTTCTTTGCTATGGTATGTTTGCACTTTTGTTCTACTTAAGATATGAAACAAGTCTAGTAATATTGCCTGCAATCCTAAATTTATGGAAATGTTGCAGTCTGCGCGAACAAGCACATACCATTGTTTTTGAAACATTTGAAGCAAAGCATTTAGTAATATCATCTCAGACTGTTATGTTTGTAACAAAAAAATCGCACATTATCTCCAATAAATACCATCCAAATTACGGTTTGTAATGGTTGAAAGTGTTACACTGCCTCTAAATTTCGCTAATTTGGATACTATTCATGACCAAAGAGGTGGGGGAAAGAAAGAAAAAAATAAATAAAACCCTTACGAGGGCCATTCTTACATACTGACCATCTGGACCCAACTCGCTCACAGGGCATTCCAGTTACGGTCAGCCTTACAATTCTACTTCATTATCCCACGTGTTTTCGTCCCATGGCATGTCCTCTCTCTCTCTCTAACTAACCTTCCCTCTTAGTTAGCAGTGGCTGGCTGTCAGGTTCATAGGTGTCCAATAGTTATCCTTCCCTCCGGCTTCTTTGCCTTAGGTTAGTGGTCCCGCGAGGCCAACACCCATCCTCATACTCGGAGGTACTACGCCCCTCGGGCCAAATCATAGCTAGTCGCCTCGCGTCGTGGCATAGAGAGGGCCTCACCTGTCACTCCCATTCTATCTTATGTTTAACGGTCACCGAGAGGCCGACACCCCGCCACAACGTTCAGTGGCCACGCTATCCCCTCGCGCCAATACATAGATAGAGCCTCTCAAGCCGCTTGGCAATTAGCAGGGCCTCACCTGTCACCAACCAAGAGTAATCGTTTCGCCGCTTTGCGGCACTAGCTAGTCAGACAGCGCGTGCACACACACACACACCCACACACACACACTACTTGGACGGCAGCACCTGCAGACCCCGTCATGCATACCCACTATGTCTCAGATCCAAAAATCAGATCAGGTGTCCTAGCGGATTATTCCCGCCTCATTATAGCTTTAGTTTCGATGGTGAGTTTATATACTCTCACAGTAATACAACACTATGTCACAACTATCATACAGGGCTAATCCAAGCTTTCAATACGTCAATCACTTACGGACTAAGGGTCTACTAGAGAATTATATATATAGCAGTACAAGGTTGATACCAAATATACATATTTCTCCAACTTGTCACTCACGTTGTGATACTATCATACCACATACACTAGGTGCCCATATCGATTGAGTAGATACCAAGATCAGCGGTTTCCTCCAACAATTTGTTTCAGGCATTTCGTTTCCTACATATATTTTCAGTTAAATAAGTATATTGGGCCTCACGATGCCTTTTACGGTTACACGTTGCACATATTTAGGCCATGTAACGGACCATCGTCAGGTCCTCAATACGCTTACGTTCATATAGTGAACATACAAAGCATTAGCAATCTAATAAAGACAGGATAAACCAGAATTCCCACTTGTTTCATATCACACATTGAGGCATCACTCTGCCTTTATTACGAACAAACGAATACAATTCAAATCCTTAACAGTTAATAGGGGCTTGTCTAGGCACGCCTAACAATCGCAAGGTTCTCCATCCGCATTCAATCATTTTGTTACGTTATTAATATTACATACATCCCACTATGTTGTTTAGGTTCAAGAAGTTAATCAGGTTCGACTGTCGGTCATGCTATCTATTTCTATCCTAGAAGTTACACCTATAGGCATCTTATAATACAGATAATTACGATCTCAAGCCTATCAAGTAAACGATTGGAGGGTATTTATTATACGTCTTATTATCTTTGAGCTTATACCACAATCAAAGCTCCTTTTCAGGTTCCTCTCTTAAGAACACATTTCCCTACTGTTAGTCTTGGTGTTTCATTTATTCTTCGGTCCGCATTACGTCAGATAGTTTTGTCAGATGTTTTTTTTTTTTCTCCCCCAGTCCTATTTCTCTGGTTCTGTCCAGTTATTCACACATGTAAGGTTGTGTTAACGCTCATCTATAAGAAACAAGCCGGCCAAGGGTCCACGCAGTATCTCCCGCCCCGGCAAAAGAAAGAAACACTCCTAAAGTCCTGAGGTCAGGCCTTGCTTAAACATAACTGTTGAGCTTAAAGAACATTCAGTCCAGAGATCCTCAGCAGTTCATAAGGTCTAATCATGCCTTAAGTTAGAGTTTTAAGCAGGTAAATATCTACTAACACTGAGGAAACTTACTCTATAGCTTACGATATGTGTAAGTATTATGTATGATTCAAGATAATACTGTGTTCCAATTTTAAATGGCTGCTTGCACAATTTTTGCCGCATCTCTCTGAAACCAGCCTACAATACAATTAAACTATACCTACAGGAATTCTTAACGTTACGTGTAGTTCATATACTCAATGAGTCTCCCTTTAATAACCCTAATTTAAGCTAGCAGCTCACTTGTCTTTCTATGATTTCTGGAGGCCAAAAGAGAGAATCCTGCTATCGGAAACATTCGTCCTTCAACTATGTGTAAAGGTTCAGGAATCAACAATTGTTACATTATCTACTCCTCATACCAAAACGTATCAGTTGGGCATTTTAAATTATGCCAGGTTTAAAATCTGTACTCGTACTCAAAGACCAGGTTAGCTAGGTCCCTAACTTAACCTAACTATCTTTAATAACTGTAATATTTGGTACTTTAATTCGCAGCCCAGGCCTTATTCCTTCCATCCTCTAATGGGCCTGTTACGACACACATAAGTAGAATATGGTATGTTGTTTACAATAGGAACATTCCTAACCAAGGATAGAAATCAGACTGACTTGTCGATAATGTGACTAAATGTTTGCTAATTTATGAATTAATCTTGTCTTTTATTTTTGCCCTCTTTTGCAGGCCTGACCTCTCGTCGGTTTCGGCACACCTCAACTGACTTTAGTCCTTATCAAACTACATATTTTTAATTGTACGTCCTCGAATTACCCCGTACACAAGTGGAAGGTTTATGCCTGAATTTGTGGGAGGGGTTATTTTTCCCTATTTAAATCTACAGTAACCCCAGCTTACCTATCGTCGCCGTCTGGAAGTTCCCCTCCCACCTCACCCTTTATTTTCAATAATATACCAGGTGGGCCCTCTTTTGCAGGCCTGACCTCTCGTCGGTTTCGGCACACCTCAACCGACTTTAGTCCTTATCAAACTACATATTTTTAATTGTACGTCCTCGAATGACCCCGTACACAAATATAAAATACAATGTTAAACAAAAATCTGCACACCAGGCAAGCCATAAGACTTGCTTTTCCCACAGAAATCACAAATCTGCATGTTACTACTGATGTAGTGATGTTACTACTGCAAAAGATTCTGGGTGGGCATATGCAAATTAGTTTAACAAAGAATCACATTTTTGCCTAATTTCATTTTAAACATGGATTCCATTTAGTCTGTGATATATAGAGATATATAGAAATAGCAAAAAAAATACCGGCACTCTAGGCTTTGTTCATCCGATTTATTCTTAGTTAATCCAGAGATATCAACGTTTCAGCTCCCGATCGGAGCTTTCATCAGGACACATAAAATAGCATACATTAAAATGACAAATATATATAGGACATGTCAGCCAATACTCACTCACCAAATCAGCTGTACCACATCGCCCCTGATGCCCGGCGTGCACTCAGCGCATGTGCACATGTCTGCCTTCCGTTAAGCCACTCCCCCATCATGGAACAGCTGTAGCCAATCACCTTCTGCGGCCACGTCACAGTTCCATGGCAACCATTCATACAAACTCAGTCTCGGCCGCCGCTGTGTAAACAGAAGCCGCAGGGAGAATGTCTCCTTTTTCAGAGATCGGCCGCCCAGTCCATGACGTGGGTTTGTTGATGTTGCTATGGCAGCGGTTCCCCGCAGTGCCTGAAGGGATATAGATACAGATCTATACTATATAATATTGTCAATACATTTTAAATCAAATAAAACACTGAGGCACCCGGGCATCAGGGGCGATGTGGTACAGCTTATTTGGTGAGTGAGTACTGGCTGACATGTCCTATATATAGAGTTGAGCGGACACCTGAATGTTCGGGTTCGCCGGGTTCGGCCGAACTTCGGCAAAAAGTTCTAGTTTGTACTCGAACTTGACCCGAACTTGACCCCGAACCCGAACCCCATTGAAGTCAATGGGGACCCGAACTTTTGTGCACTAAAATGGCTCTAAAAAAGTCCTGGAAAGGGTTAGAGGGCTGCAAAAGGAAGTAAAATGGGGGTAAGAGTAGGACAAGTGCCCTGCAAACAAATGTGGATAGGGAAATAACTTAAAATAACATAAAATACATACAAATTTTAAATAATAATCTTGAATTAGGAGGAGGAGGTGGATGTGGAGTATGAGGTTGAGCAGACGGTGACGTGGTGATTTAGGTGGAAGTGGCGGTGGAGGAGGAGGAGGTAGCCAACACTGTTTTTTTGTTTTTTGTTTTTTTTAATTAGGGTAGCCCCTAAAATATTGGGACATATAAAAAAAGAAAACAAAGAATAAGTGCACTTGAGTATAACAATGGTTGGGTGAGGCCGGTATAAATGTCTATTCTGCACAAGGTACAGACAAGTCTGGTGGGATCCATGCCTGGTTCATTTTAATAAACGTGAGCTTGTCCACATTGGCTGTGATCAGGCAGCTGCGCTTGTCTGTGATAACGCCCCCTACCGTGCTAAACACACGTTCAGACAATACACTGGCTGCAGGGCAGGCCAGCACCTCCAAGGCATAAAGGGCAAGCTCAGGCCATGTGCCCAATTTGGAGACTCATAAGTTGAATGGGGCAGACTCATCAGTCAGAACTTGTAGGCGTGTGCACACGTACTGTTCCACCATGTTGCTGAAATGCTGCCTCCTGCTAAGAGGTTCCATATCAGCTGGTGGTGCTGGTTGTTGTGGTGTGCTGACAAAGCTTTTCCACATTTCGTCCATGCTAACCCTGCCTTCTGAGGTGCTGGCGGTGCCCCACCTGCGTTGCCTCTTCCTCCTCCTCTGCCTTCGCCTTGTGCTTCCACTGAGCCCCCGGTGTCCGTTGGGAATGCCCTCAGCAGCGCGTCTAGCCAGCGTGCACTTGTAGTCGCGCATCTTCCGATCACGCTCCAGTGAGGGAATTAAGGACTGCACGTTGTCCTTGTAACGGGTCCTTGTAACGGGCCTTGTAACGACCACCCAGTAATCAGCACAAATTAGAATGTGGGCAACTTGGCAGTCGTTGTGCAGGCACTGCAGCATTTAGTCGCTCATGTGTGCCAGGCTGCCCAGAGGCAAGGACAAGCTGTCCTCTGTGGGAGGTGTATCGTCTGTGTCCTCCATATCCCCCCAGCCATGCTCCAGTGATGCCGACGAGCTGCGTTGGGTGCCACCCTGCTGTGAACACGGTTCCTCCTCCTCCTCATCTTCCTCCTCCACATCCTCCAGAACTGTGCCCTGGCTGGACAATTGTGTACCTGGCCTATGCTAGTGCAGGAACCCACCCTCCGAGCCACTTGTGAATGACTGGCCTGATAACCGTGGAAATGACCCCTCTTCCTCCTCCTCTTCCTCCTCCTGTGCCACATCTACTTCCATCATCGCCCGAAGCGTTTTTTCAAGGAGACATAGAAGCGGGATAGTAAGGCTGAGAACGGCACTGGCCATGTTGGTGGAGTACTTTAAATAAATTGCAGCCGGAGACAGCCTGAGAGAAAAAGTTCTGAGGATTATAGGAAATCCAGGAAATGTCATGCCTGCCCATCTCATGCTATTGAAAGATAATGGAGGCCTACTCATTGGTGGTGAAGTGGTGCTGTTCCGCAGAGCGACTGACCCATGCGTGCTGCAGCTGAATCTCCACTATCGCCTGCTGCTGCTCGCACAGTCTCTCCATCGTGTGCAAGGTGGAGTTCCACCTTGTGGGCACGTTGAATATGAGGCGGTGAGCGGGAAGGCCGAAGTTACGCTGCAGCGCAGACAGGTAAGCAGCAGCAGGGTGAGAACGTCAAAAGAGCGCACAGACGGCCCGCACTTTATGCAGCAGCTCTGATATATCTGGGTAGTTTTTCAGGAATTTCTGCACCACCAAATTCAGCACATGCACCAGGCAAGGGATGTGCGTCAAACCGGCTAGGCTCAGAGCTGCTACGAGATTTCGCCCATTATCGCACACCACCAGGCCGGGCTTGAGCCACTCATCGGTCTGTTGTTCCATGCCCGTCCACAGCTCCTGCGCGGTGTGGGGTTTTTCTCCCAAACATATGAGTTTTAAAACAGCCTGCTGTCGTTTCCCACTGGCTGTGCTGAAGTTGGTGGTGAAGGTGTTACGCTGACCGGACAGAGGGATCTCTGGGACAAATGAAAGATTGGGGTTATCTCCATAGGGGTGGTTTTCCCCAAGTTGTAGGTCTTGCCTTTATGTCCCCGCCTTGTTCTCCTCCTCCTCCTACACCTCTGCCACGTGGTTGTTCCGGTTTCCACCCCTACGGTGATAACCCCAATCTTTAATTTGTCCCAGAGATCCCTCTGTCCTCAGGAGATTTAAATACTCAGCCGAGGCCTTTCCTTTGTACCCACACCAATACCCAACCAATTTAAATGGAACACAGAACTTTTTTATTTTGGTAGACATATGCTCCTTAGAGAAGTTTTCAATAATCCCAAGAGATCCACCTCCACTACCAAAAACCAAGATGGGTCTACACACTTCAAGACCAAGTCTCTGTTTGATCCATATACAAACAAAGCATCAATCAAGACGTATCTCTCCACAGTCAACCATCTTACACAGGAAGTCATCAGCACACATAGATGTAAATAAAAGAACATCACTGCTCAGCAAGTGCAATGTATCAAGAATTTAGCCAACGATCACTCTATAGCCATCCGACCGGCTGATAAGGGTGGAGGGGTAGTCCTCATGGATTATGTACAGTTTGCAGGGGAACTAAAGCAGCAACTACAGAATGACACAGTTTATCAACTATTACTAGGTGATCCTACGGATAGGATAAAGAAGAAAGTGGAAGTTATCCTTAAGATGGGCGTGGAATCCGGCTGTATAGACACACAACTTAGCCAATACCTTTTGAAACACCATCCTCGCACGCCTATCATATACACACTCCTGAAGATCCACAAGGACAAGGACATTAAACCATCGGCGATAGATGGACTTCTGGAACCTATCACCAAATGGCTTGATTCGTTTTTCGAAGCTCCCATAGCTGAACTCAGTAAGGATACGCCCAGTCTCATTACAAAATTAATACAACTCGAACTGAAGAGGGGAGCTACAGTACTCATTACTATGGATGTGAGTAGCCTTTATATGGTAATTCCGCACAGACAAGGCATAGAGGCAATGAGAACAGTCCTTACCTCTTCTTCAACCTATAAAGGACCACCCATAGAGTTTGTCCTTGAACTACTCTCTCAGTCTCTCTTGTGTTAAGTAACAACTACTTCAGATTTGAGGACAGATGGTACCTTCAAACTTCGGGCACATCTATGGGGGCAGCAATGGCCCCCATGTACGCTAACGCATACATGTACATATATTGGCAGCATTACGGAGGTTACGGAAATTATACAATTCCTTAATCAAGTGGAAAGCTCTATAAGATTCACATTGAATATTAACTCCACATCTGTCCAATTCTTGGACTTAGAGATTTCTATCAACGAACAGGGGTTAGCATATTGTCTCTACAAGAAATCTATGGATCGCAATACCATCCTGCATAATACAAGCACACACCCAGAGGCACTGAAAAGTTCATTGCATAAAGCTCAATTCTTGAGAGTGATCCGCAACAACGGATGTGAATATAATGGAGGAACAACTGGGGGAGATGATGGAGAGATTCCTTGAATGTGGCTATCGACGGAATGACTTAGTTAGAGCACGAGAAGAGGCAAAGTCTGCCTGCACAACTAGAGTTGACAAAGAAGCCCCAAGGTTAGTATTTCCCATAACTTTCTACGACGCATCCCTAGTGATTTCCAAAATTATCAAGGACAACTGGAAAATTATGGCGTATGATGACACACTCCCCAAAGTGTTTAAAGAACCCCCCCTCATTTGCTATTGAAGAAATAAAAATCTAAGGCCATTTAGGGAGATGTTAACTATATATTAATATCTACATCGTTCACTGTTCACGCCAATTAGCACTATTTGCACTTTATCTAAGATTTACTGCACTTTACAAATCATAGCACTTTCTATGGGCTTTATAATTAGCTGTGTTTTACTGCTTAAGCACTTTCTTTTTTTATATAAACAGTATGGAGATTTCATGTCTCAATATTTCCTGGAATCTGTTCCTTTAAGAACGGCATGTAAACAACATTGGCTGTTCTTGCCACATACGAGGACTGAAACGTTGAGCTGCCATTTTTAACATGTATTAATAAAATCTACAACTTTTAATCTTCAAGAAAACCGTGAGTGCTGGTCATCTTTACTATTTGGATATCTGAATTTCCCCCAGACTGCAAGCACCTGGATTCACTTTGAGCCTGTGTGCAAGGAATTAGTGTTTTTTATATTTATATATATATATATATATATATATATATATATATATATATATATATATATATATATATATATATATATATATATATAAAGAATAGTTCAGCACTCCACTTACTGGTGTTGTATGCCCGGTGCTTGTCAGCATTCATAGATACACAATGTAGTTTAGATAGCACTCTAGGGACTTCCAATATGTAAGATATAACTTAACTTTTATTGCTCAAAATACAAGGATCGACATTTCAGTTTGATATTCAAACTTTCATCATGATGAACTTGCATATTAAAAAACAACCTTATATATCCATTACCTCATGTAACGGAACCTTCCGTTGATGGACGCTTCCTAGCTTGCGCCGAAGACCACAAGCACCGCACCGGACACCACAACCACCACAGGCTCCACAACCGCCATAGCTTAACTGGAGCCGCGCTGTCTCCATTCCACCCTGTATGAATCTCCAGCATCCAGGACCGTGTGGGGAAAACCTCTCCTCCAAGGAGAGTGTAACAGGAACAAGAGTTCAGTGATTAAAGCTCAAGGGAGTATGTAGCACATAGCAATCCCCAGTGTGATATAGCAGTTCCCTCCATGAACGAGACGAGGCTACGTTTTGAAGAGTCAAGTAGAACTGAGGTGCTGGCACACCCAGCCTGGTTTTTATTACAGTAAGGTACAAACACAACACGCCCAGGGGGAGGTATAAAACAACCAATAGCATAATAGTACAACCCACAGTTTCCCTCCCCTCTGCTTGGGAGATAATTGAGTTTCTTACTGTATCTACTCAATTATCTCCCAGCTAAAACTTACACATTTTTATAAATTTTTATAACTTTATGATTTTGTATCACACAGGAATAAAACTTGTATTTTTATGAACCACATAACTTGGGGACAAACATATTAAAATTTTGGGGGCGGAGCCTGACCTCGGAGCTGCACAGACGTGTATGCAGAGAGCTCCTGCCGAGCGGGCGAGATTTGATGCTAAATTGGCAATTTACAATCCCACAGCATAAACTGGTTGCACTACCCACACTCGGAGTGCACCGCTGAACAGTTTGATGTCTCGCGGACGCCCGTCGGAAACGGAGAACCGGAGCACCACGTGCGGCCTAGTGGAGACGGAGCTGGGGGGAGGCGGCCGCTCTCCCCGGTGTGGTGTATTACCAAACTCTATAAATTATTATGTACACATACATATATAAACTCTGGTCCGTCTACTTTAACAAATATTTATTCAGAGACAAAACAACAACAACATACAAATAATGACACACAATCTAACTAACTATACCAACAACAACAACAGCAACAACAACCTAACTAACAATAACAACTAGATCTTATAAAATCACCAGATCCCACTCACAGTTCACCATGATAAAAATTAGCCCATGTCTGCTTAAGGGTCTGCTTAGTAGCACAGCCAAGAAGGAACAGGAAGGAATGGGGATGGGGGGAGTGGTTATCTCTTTCCTGGCCTGTAAAGGTATTGAATTACCATATCAAAGGTAAAGCTTATCCCACTGTGAGAAAGGCATACATGAGCTTGGTCACATGACCCCTGGTCACCATATTAGTTTGATGACAGAATGTCACCACACTCCCTCACTTTTTTTCTCTTATGTTGAGCACATTTAAAAGTGAGAGAAAGAATATAGTCAAACAGGGGTTGCATCACCCCACATTCCCCCAATTTCTATTGTTTTCAGTTGTTCCGTTTTTAAACTAACTACTGCCCTAGTGGGTTGGTAAGAACCCTGGTAGTTGTTCATTAATATTATATGGTAATGTGTTCATGTGAAGTAAAGTAAAATCCAGACACAATCAACCCCATACAGTAATAATCACTAGTTTATGACACAATATGATGTTTAGTTTAGCCTGGGACTGGAATCTGAAGACTGTGACTGATCTGTGTGCTTGATAGCTGTGATTTTAGAATGAATTCTCCTTGAATATTGTCTTAGCCAATCCATTACAAAGCTTGAGGTTTGTTTGTTTAATGGCACATGCAAGTTCATGAGTGTAGGGGAAACTCATTCTGTGACCACCTTGAAATGACACAAATTCCTGCTTCTTGCTGTTACTTTATCCTCATTCTGGGCTGTGTTAATAGTTTGACTTGGTAATCTCAGCACTTCTTCATCTGTATAGTATCCATTTTCAGGATAATAGTTTGACGTGTAATCCCAGCACCTCTTCATCTGAATAGTAATCATTTTCATGATAATAGTTTGTCTTGGTAATCCCAGCACTTCTTCATCTATATAGTAAACTGTGACAGGACATGTCAGTTACCTTCGCCTCTCTGGGCCTTCCAATTAAAATGTTCTTTGAATCAAACACAGACAATGAAAAATGTACAACAGTAATCAGCGTATTGTCCTGTGTCAAAGGCTTAACTAGTTTTGTCTAATAAAATCTATTTGGTTGTGGTGTCTTAAGGCTATGTTTACATTTTAGATGTAGGTAAAAGACCCACAAATGTCTCCTGAAATTTTGATTAATTTAGACATTTACTCCACACCTGATGGAGAGTTGAACACAAAACCATATTAGTTATTTTATAATTCACTGGTGAATACATGCAATAATCACAAAATGTACATAGTTTTAACCGAAAATTATTATACATGAATGTGAGTGGGAAAGATGTAAGGGTGAAAAATGTATTCGCAATTGAACGTAGGTGCAAATTCTCATACCCACAACTATTTAATCCCCTGCGTATAGCCAAATAGAACAAATAGCATACATTGTCACTTTATTCTTTATGCCATCTTCACTCAAGGCAATCTAATTTCCCTATATTCTTAATGACAAAAAGCAAAAAAAAACAACAAAAAACAAAGCATCAAAGATGGAGAGAGAGAAGAAAAAAAAAAATAGACTGAATGCTACCATGACACAGTTTGGCAGCGTGCAATCTATAGAAAACTGTCTGTTGCTATTCAAAAATCAAAAATCAACTTGAGGCTATATTTGTTGGGAACCAAATTAAAAAAAATGTTTTTAATGTTTTTACTGTTGTAAACCAACAGAAAGTTACACTATCACATCTCTCCAGTGTGATCAAATATAAACCTCACGTTGGCCACAATTCACTTAAACTATGAATTTTTTAATTATTAATCCCGCATAAAAAAAAAAAAACATATCTGGCAGTGCATTCGTGCTAAACTAATAAAAACAAAAAATATTTGGAATTTGGCCCACCTGACTGTAATTAATGAATTTAGAGGCTTATCCTTAATATGAAAAAAAAAAAAAAAATATATATATATATATATATATATATATATATATATATATATATATATATAACAATACATACTAAGGTCCTCTTTAAACTGGAGTGTTACGAGATAATGGTGAGACAGATAAAATATAGAAACAAAAGAAAAACAAACATACATACATACAGATGTAGAGGACAACAAACATTATGGGAGTTATTAATTACTGGGGACCCCCAATTGATCAGTATTTCCCTCCCTCATCTGTTCCCTAAGCGCTTTCACGTCTGCCTCCAATCTCTCAGTCTGTCTCTTTAGGTCCCAGTAGTCTCTATTCCCTTCTTTATTCCTCCAATTATCCCAATTCCGTCTATTAGTCTGATGCTCATCCCATCTATGGTTCCTTCTCCAATTATTCTCCCAATAACTGTTCCTGTTGTTTCTCTGTTTTTCTTGCCAACTGTGATTTTTGCAGTTATTCTCTCTCCTTTTTAGCCTGTCCCATGTATTATTATTATTCCAATTATTATTGATTACCTTAGGCCCCTCCCATCTATTTTTCCAATTATCTCCCATTACATTGCTTCTTTTAGCACTGTCCCTATTCCTATGGTCCCTCTGTGGATCTCTCCATCTTTTGTCAAAGTCCTGTTTTGGTCTCCAGTTCTCATTATCCCTCTTGTTCTGGGGTACATCCCACCTCTGGCTTCTCCATTTACCATTTAAATCTCTACCAGAGTCAACCTTGAATGTTCTTATGGCTGAAACGGAGAAGGCCTGTTCTGAGGAAGGATGCTTGATCCACCAATTGTCAGCTCTAGTTAGTACAATTTCTAAGTCTGCTGGTGTTGGATCAAAAAGCCTGACAAATTCTTGACACTCCCAGGGAAGGGCTTCCATTACTTTAGCAATGTGTTCTGGTGAGCCCAAGACCAGAGGCTGTTGAGGTTGGCGTAGCGTATACCAGAACAATATCCTTTGAGCTACCTCTCTAGGACCATCTGCTGGCCTCATCTTAATATTAGCTATTTCTTTCTCAATGCTGACTAAATAGAAATTTGTTGCAGCAATTCTTCCTGCCTGATCAGACACACTGTTATTAAATCTGAATAGTCTGCTAGCCAAAGGACCCATAGCATATTCTAACAGTTCTGTCCATTCTTCTAAGTTAAGACCTCCTTTTTTTGCTCTATTTGCTCCCCTCATAAACCAATGTGTAAAGGTGTTAAAGTCGTCAGTTGGCATACTTCCCCACCATTTCTGGAAATTATCTTTGTCTGTGATTGACATAGTCCTTGTCTGTCTAGAGAAGCTAGTAGGCATTTCTCTTACATTAAAATGTTCAGTTATTATTATAGGGGCTTGTGGGACACCATTTACAATTGGCACATTTCCCTTGTGTTTTGTTCCCAGCACTGGTTCTTTGCTTTCAGATATAAAATACAACTGGTCTGGGCATACTCTAGGAATCTCCTTATCCCATTTATTTCTGTTTTCTTTAATTTTCATTTTATATTCCATGACTAGGTCTTGGAGTTCAGTGATCTTAGCACTATATGCATCTCTCTGTTGTTCTATTTCCTTTAATTCCTTCTCCAACCCCTCGATCATTTTGTTTGTTCTTAGGGCAGCTATTTTAAAACAATCTCTTTCATCAAGAGCATCTTCCATTTTATTAGTGGTTACTAAATTAGCTTGCTGCAATTCGACTACCATGCTTGCCAAACCCCTTATTGCAGCAACAACCGCTTGTGCCACCAAGCTTTTCCTTTTCTTAGTATGGCACTTTTTATTAGTAACAATCTGTGTCAAAACAACCATGAAACCTTCATATTTTCCAAAAATTGGGGCCTGCTGGTTCTGGAAGCTCATATGGTCCATCATGTTTGTCAATGTCATTCTTGAAGTACTCTAGTACTTCTACAGAAAAATACTTAGTACCTAGAAATTACATTTTAAAACTGAGCTCTCCCTGAGTCTTTAATCGAAATAGACCAGCAGACTAAGTAAAAAAACAACAAGCTTTTAACAATGGGATTAATTTAAAAAAACAACTGAAACTGGCTCCAAAGAGATTGAACCATTTGAGAAACTTAATTACATTAACCTATTCAAACAAACTCTTGTCTTTTAAGAAAAAAACTTCACAGTCTCAATACAACAAATGCCCACAGATAGCAAAACACAAAACCACCCTTCTGCCTTTGTTTAAGGGGAGGGGGTGGGGGGTTTACAAATAAACAGAATGATTTAAAGGAAGATATGGGAACTGGAAAATACCTGACTGTAACTTCAGCACAATGATAATTCCCAACCATATAACAATCTAGGCACCTTTACTTCATAATATTTACCTCAAATACAAACTGTTCATTTTCTATTAAACACACTCCAGTGTAAAAATGGAAATGGTAACCTGACTAAACAATAGCCACCACACTGTATTAGCCCCAATACCTTTATCATGTAAACACAATGCTCCTACCCAGAATTCAATGGTTCAAACAGACAAAAGAGAACCAAAAAACAAACAAACAGTTTGCTATTTAAACTTAGAATGCAGTGAAGCCACAAAATGTACAAAATGTAACATCTAAAAACAATTACAATATATTCAGTTTAGTTCTAGTTAGTTGCAACAGGAGAGAGACAATACAGCACATGGGCTATTAAAAATGGCCGAAACATCAATAATACCAATGCAGTGCAACTATTCAATCTTCCCCTTTAATCACCAATAATTTAAAACTGTGCAGAAACAAAATTAAACTATAAATGCGACAATTTGCAACAAAATACGTTCTGTCAGTCATAATGCACAAACATTATGCTCCTATCCTGAATTCAATTATTAACAATTAAAATAGATTAAGTTTCATTCTAGTTAGCTGCAACAAGAGAGAGACAATACAGCACATGGGCTATTAAAATGGCCAAAACATCAAAGGTTCCAATGCAGTGAAACTATTCAATTTTCCCTTTTTATCACCAATACTTTAAAACTGTACAGAAACAAAGTTAAACCTATAAATGCTACAATTTGCAACAAAATATGTTCTGTCAGTCACAATACACAAATTTAAAACAGTCAACAAAACACATATGTATATTTGTTTCAACAACGAATCCTATGCTATAAAGTCTCTTGCTCTTAGATTATGTATCAATATGGTAGTTATTGCGCCTCACAAACATTTGTTGTAGAAGTCTAAAATTCATGGTCGCCAAATGTGGTGTATTACCAAACTCTATAAATTATTATGTACGCATACATATATAAACTCTGGTCCGTCTACTTTAACAAATATTTATTCAGAGACAAAACAACAACAACATACAAATAATGACACACAATCTAACTAACTATACCAACAACAACAACAGCAACAGCAACAACAACCTAACTAACAATAACAACTAAATCTTATAAAATCACCAGATCCCACTCACAGTTCACCATGATAAAAATTAGCCCATGTCTGCTTAAGGGTCTGCTTAGTAGCACAGCCAAGAAGGAACAGGAAGGAATGGGGATGGGGGGAGTGGTTATCTCTTTCCTGGCCTGTAAAGGTATTGAATTACCATATCAAAGGTAAAGCTTATCCCACTGTGAGAAAGGCATACATGAGCTTGGTCACATGACCCCTGGTCACCATATTAGTTTGATGACAGAATGTCACCACACCCGGAACCAGACCAAGTAAGCCAAGTAAGTATAATGTTTGCCCTTTGTGCAACTTCTTTCCCCAGCAACATGTACATTGCAGGGTTAACTCCTCCTCTAGTGGCTGTCTAATAGAATTTGCACACCCCCATTCAGGCAAATTTCTTGGACATGGGACACAGATTTTCTGTGCTATAGCGTCGCTGGACGTCCTCACGCTATGTGAGGACCTCCAGCGTCGCTGAAATTCCCATAGGAAATCATTGAAAGCATTGCTGCGCATGCGCATTAGCGTGGGCGGACCCTGACCCAGCACAGAGTGACATCGGCGCTGAATACAGGTAAGTCACTGAAGGAGTTTTAACCCCTTCAGCAACTTGGGATGGGGGTGGGAGGAGAGGGGACCTGCAGTGCCAGGAAAACGGTTTGTTTTCCTGGCACTGGAGAGTCCCTTTAAAAACTATAAAGACTCTAGGTGACACAAAATAACTGACATCATCAGGGAGTGAGAAAGACTTGATTTAAATTCCTATTTTATCATCAATAATAAATACACACATAGATATACTACTGAGACCATCGTCTTCCCTTTAACGTTCCATTACATACCTTCAGGCATGGACTACATTGAAGAACTATCCTAATTGGAAGCTAAACAAACAAAAAATGAATTTTACTCAGTTAAGAAAAATACCGTCAATTACTTAACATTACTCTCTGTTTTTAAACACTCTACACACATTTCTGCATGATACAGTTACAGCCGTCACTGTCAGGGTACCTGAAGTCTCTACCTCTGAGAGAGGTAGAGACTTAGTCGTTTATCCATCTAGACGAGCCGTTTCCTCCGTTCCTCGCGGTCCATCCAGTCACTTAAACGCTGGCCGCGAGGGATCCGCTTCCTTTTCTAACATGACGCTCGATACGTGACGTCATGACGCCAATCCCGAGTGACCTGTCACTCAATTGTCCGATATCAAATCAGGACTCGTCGGAGGCGTGTCTACTCTCCGGAGTCAGGGTATTTAAGCTTGCTTCTCTCATCAGCTCATTGCCCTGTCGTGGTTCTAGCTTGTCTAGTCACTCAGTGCTCTTGTATTCTAGTATTCTCTTTGGTTCTGACCCGGCTTGTTGTACTACTCTGCTTATCTCTGTTATCCCTTTGATCCGGCTTGTCTCTCGCTTACCTGTCTTCTCGTTCCCTCGACCTCGGCTTGTCTCTGACCATTCTCTATTATTCTCTGTACGTTAGTCCGGCCATTCTAAGGTCCGGTATACGTACCTTTCTACTGTTTGTACTCTGCGTGTTGGATCCCTGTCCCGATCCTGACATTACGACAGGGCCAATGGATCCTGCAGGTACAAACAGTCAGCTTGGTTCTTCCGATCCCAGGTTTGACGCCATGGAACACAGGATGGATCAGATGGCACTAGCACTACAGGCGCTATTGTCTCGTGCTAGTAATCCACCAGAGGAGACACGTACTCCTTCGATTTCTCCTGTAAGTTCAGGTCTAGAGGTAGCCACTGTAGGTGCTTCTTCCCGTATTACCCCACCAGTACGTTATGGCGGTTCCCCTGAGAAGTGTCGTGGCTTTTTGAACCAGATCAGCATCCATTTCGAATTACAACCCCGCTCCTATCCTACAGATAGAGCGAAGGTTGGATTTATTATTACGTTACTCATTGAGAAAGCTCTGAGATGGGCCAATCCTTTATGGGAGAATGACAACCCGTTAGTCTATAATTATAATGCCTTTGTAGCTGCTTTTAGAAGAACTTTTGACCCTCCTGGTAGAAAGGTCAATGCGGCTAGACTACTGTTGCGCCTTAGACAGGAGAATCGAACACTTGTGGATTATGCACTAGAGTTCAGGTCCTTGGCGGCAGAAGTTAAGTGGAACGAACAGGCTTATATAGATGTATTTTTGAATGGGTTATCAGATGTAATCCTTGACGAGGTCGCTACTAGAGAGCTCCCTGAGAATTTGGAGGATTTAATTTCCTTTATCTCTCGCATTGATGAACGCTGTCACGTTTAAACATTTGTTATGAAGGAACACAACTGCAGATTTCTTATAGTTTGAATATTTATTATAAAAAGTAAAAGGTATTGACTTTAAGTCCAATTACAGATACTGTAGCTTTAATAAGTAAACGATAACTGATGTCCACAATTACAGGCACTGTAGCTTTAAGTAGTAAACGATAACTGAAGTCCACAATTATAGGCACTGTAGCTTTAAGTAGTAAACGATAACTGAAGTCCACAATTACAGGCACTGTAGCTTTAAGTAGTAAACCATAACTGAAGTCCACAATTACAGGCACTGTAGCTTTAAGTAGTAAACGGTAGTAATTAGCAGACACTGAATCAGAAAGAGTCTCTTAGTAGTATTAATGAATTAGGTGATAAGAAGTTACAATAGCTGTTCCATAGACTTTAACTGAAGTGATACCGATGCAGCTAACTGAGATAAAGTATGAGTTGAAGTTAGCTGTAGCGGTTTGGTTTTATCGAAGGACTTTGAAGACAGGAAATAACAGCTTTGAGATGCAACGCTTATCACAGAGGTTTTACTTAGCTTCCGGCACATAGAACACTGGTTCCCGAGTTCTCCTCAGAGGCGGTTATCCTGGAAGGAGAGAGTTCAGCTTTAGTCGAGGATGAGGAGAGGTGAAGGGAACTTGAAGTCTTCCAGTCCGGTCCGGTAACAGAGGGCTTTCACAACGATGTTGTAGCCGGTTCGTGAGTACGGAACGTAGTTCAATAATCCAGCGTCGATCAGCTGGTGCGGTCGGATTAAATAGGGAGACCGTGTCATAAAGAGGTGTGGCTAAGCTCCGTGGAACCAGGAAGTAAGAGGATACCATAGTTAAGGCATGACAAACGCTTAAGAGAGAGGCAGAACACTCGAGCTAGGACCCGTAGACCCTCCTTTAAACTAGCTCCTGCATTTCAAAATTCTGAGATCGAAACCTTACGTTTTCCAGAGCCTATGCAGATAGGTAATACTCACCTCACAGAGGAGGAGAGACAGTCCAGGAGAAGGGAGGGTTTATGTATGTACTGTGGAGTCAGAGGTCATTTACGCCTAAATTGTCCTAATCGTTCGGGAAACGCTCGCACCTAAGTTTCTCTAGAGGACAGGCCTTGGGTGTATCTATTTTGTCCTCTATTCACAATTATAAAGATCACAGGCTTCTGTTACCCGTTTCTTTGACTTGGGAGAAGGGAGTATTAAAAACCATGGCTTTGATCGATTCTGGAGCTGCTGAGAGCTTTATCGACCAAGTTTTTGTTACCAAGCATGCTATCCCATCCCAGTTAAGGGAGACACCCCTGGCCGTTGAGGCCATAGATGGTAGACCTTTACTTGAGCCTGTTATTTTCCGTGAGACCATACCTGTTAATTTAACTGTTGGTATCTTACATGAGGAAGACCTATCTCTATTGATTATTTCCTCTCCTTCTATTCCCATAGTCCTGGGGTACTCCTGGTTAAAGAGACATAACCCTATCATTGATTGGGAGTTAGGGGAGATAGTCTCATGGGGTCAGAATTGTCAAGAGAAATGTTTGCGGAGGGTCTCGCCTCTTTGCCTAGCTAACACCTCGGCTAATTCCTCCAACCCTACAGAGACACAAATACCGCCTCAGTACCTGGATTTAAAGGCAGTATTTGATAAAAAGAGAGCCAATACCTTACCTCCACACAGGTCCTTTGATTGCAAGATTAACCTACTCCCTGGTACCATGCCTCCCAGGGGTCATGTATATCCGTTATCTACTAAAGAGAACTCAGTTCTAGAGGAGTATATTCACGAGAATTTAGACAAGGGATTCATTAGGAGATTCTCCTCTCCTGCCGGGGCTGGATTTTTTTTTGTTAAAAAGAAGGATGGTACACTAAGACCTTGTATTGATTATCGAGGTTTGAACAAGATAACCATTAGGAATGCTTACCCCATTCCTTTGATTACCGAACTCTTTGATCGTTTAAAGGGTTCTAAAATTTTCACCAAGTTAGATCTCAGAGGGGCATATAACTTGGTGAGAATCCAGCAGGGACACGAGTGGATGACGGCGTTCAATACTCGATATGGTCACTATGAATATACAGTAATGCCTTTTGGGTTATGTAATGCACCGGCTGTATTCCAGGATCTGATAAATGAGGTTCTTAGGGAATTTCAGCATGATTGTGTTATTGTATACCTGGATGATATACTCATACATTCTAGAGAGATTGAGATTCACCACAAACAAGTCAGAAAGGTTTTACACAAACTTCTTCAACATGGCCTGTACTGCAAATTGGAGAAATGTAGCTTCGATCAATCCCAAGTAAACTTCCTTGGTTATGTGATCTCTGGGAAGGGATTTAAGATGGACCCGGATAAACTCCAGTCCATTCTAGATTGGCCTTTACCCAAGGGTCTCAAGGCCGTTCAGAGATTTATTGGATTCTCCAATTATTATAGGCGCTTTATTAAGGGATATTCTTCTATTATTGCGCCTATCACCAATATGACCAAACAGGGGGCTGATACTAAGAATTGGTCTACGGAAGCCCTCCTTGCTTTCAAAACTCTCAAGGAGCTTTTTGCTTCCGCTCCAATTTTAGTTCACCCTGATACTACTCTACCTTTCCTACTTGAGGTAGACGCCTCAGAGACTGGTATAGGTGCTATCCTATCTCAAAGGTTAGGTGTGGATAAACCGTTACATCCATGTGGATTTTTTTCTAAAAAATTATCTGGTGCTGAGAGCAGTGGCACAGAGCAAATGGGGGAAATCGAGGTGAAGAAATAATAAAAGTCCCGCAGACATGATTAGCACGTCTGAATATACCTCCTCTTGTTTCTCTGCCGCAGGCCTCCCATGGATATTTACCGTAAGATAGATCATGATATGATCTAAGAGGGGAACTGTAGATGCAAATATCCATTTTGATATCTATCCTAGCTGTCCATATAAGAGTTAATTTGAACAAAGAATGAATTTGGCATTTCATCTTTATTTCTCGGAAAAAGGATTTGTATAAAATCCTTTTTTCTGGAAAAATACTGATTTCGAAATGTTCTTGTTAATTGTCCAAGATATCGGTATTTTGTAAATATCTGGTTTTAATCAAATATGTATTGCGTTATATTGCGAAAGATTATAACTAGAAACAGCTGTTTATAACTTGTGAAAAACAAATTATGTCACTAATGCTCAAGGCCCCCACCGACATGAAAATGGGGTATAAATGCATATGACTGTATAATAAACTTTGAATTGGTTATAGAACACATCTCTTGTCTTCTTGACTGATTCCCGGGATCCTGTCTATCACAGAGGGTGTGGCTCTAGCAAAATATCCATCTAACTAAGAGAGTTTCGTGTATAGCTGAATTAACCCCAACAACTTGGTACCAGAAGTGGGGTCAATTAAAGGAGGAAATCAGGTAGGAGGATTCGGTGTCTTTTTTGACCTTTATTCTTTTACCTGTCTTTTCCCAACCTTTACACATTGCACATTAGATTATGATTTTATTTAAAGGGGAATTTCACTGTTGAGATTTTTTTTCACTCCTTGGGTAGGAGATGAGGTTGTACATAACTGTGGGAGACGTCCCAGGACCCCTCTTTCTTTGAAAGAAAAGAGGTTGCCTTTGTTAAGGTTGTAAAAAAAGGTATTCAGTCTGACAGGTATTGGCAGACTGCGGTATAATTCAGTCTGTTAGACAGACTGCGGTATAATTCAGTCTGTTAGACAGACTGCGGTGTATAATTCAGTCTCTTAGCAGACTGCGGTAAAGTTATATACAGGTAAAACTTTTGCAAACTGTAATGTTTTAGCAAAGGAAAGTAAAAAAAAATAAAACAAAATTAAAAAGGGAATTGTTTTAAACTCCGTGATGGTTATTTTGGCTGCAACCTCTGTTTTGCTTGCTTGCGATATATCTGTTGGCTTTTGTGCTTTTTGCAAGGGATTGGAATTTCTGATTTTAAGCGATACAGCTCGTGGAGAAGTAGCAGTTTTGTTGGAACATTTGATTCCGTACAGCTGTTCTTTAACCACTGAATAATCAGCTATTCCAAATCCAATTCTCATTGAGTTTGAAATGGGTACTTCCCAGTCTAAAAAATACCCTCGCCCTAATCCAGGGGAGACTTGCAAACAGTATGTTGCTAGAATTGGTGAGCTGGGGGATTATTCAGAGGATCCTTGGGTGGATAATATGTCAGGGTGGACACAAAGACAGGGTAGTGAAACTCCCTTCCCTAAAGACGGGGCTAATGATTATTTTCTGAGTATGGTTAAGGGATTATGTTTGAGAGATAAGATATGTTTTCCTTGATATGAGGGAGATCCAGGATGGGATAAGGAATACATGATACAGGGGGGTGAGAATTGGCTTAAGATTGCACCTCACTGATACCCTGTTTCCCAAGAGGAGAGACTGTTGTTGATACCTGCAAATCACTGCCCCCTCCTGATTACCTAAAGATAAGGATGATTGGGTGCTATCCTTGCTGTGGTAGTTAGTACCCACTGCTCCATAGAGTTCCCTTTTACCCCCTCCCCAGGAAGAAAGGATTGGGCAGCTCCTCTAAAGCCCTGAGGGTGTCCAAACCAGGTATAAGAATTAAGGGAATAAAATAATTGAGGGAATGTCAAAGGTACATGAGAAGGTGATGATAAATAAAAGAAAAAATAGAGGTTAATTAAGGGGGGCTACAAATTCATGTTGTAAATGTAGATGATTATAAATTAATATGAAATTTATATTTTCAGCACATGCTTCATTTCGTGCTGTAAACTAACTTGCTTGCTACAGGTACCTGACATGTTGTAAATGCTTTCAATTGTATGTATTCTGTAGAATTGTGAAAATCTGTAAATTGTTGTCTGGGGATGCAGAGATTTTATTGATTGTGACCCAAATGGTGGACCCCCTGTGCAGAAGTGGGTTTGAAATTTTGGTCATAGAATGTAGGATCAGAAACCATGGACAAAGGTTTTTACCTGTGTTTTTATGACTTTTGGGAACTCAAATTGACCTGTCAAAATTTTGCCATGCCTTTAACATGGAGTAGTATAAATATTTTGAGTTTTTGAGAGTTCTGACAAATGCAGGTGATACCATGTCTGTGTAATCTGGTCCAAATGTTCTATAAGCGTATAGGAGAGAAATTCTATTGACAGGGTACATATGTTGCAACTGGTTAATGCAGTTAATGCAAGTGTTATACAAATGTTTAAGTTAAACGCGTTATATGGCCATACGGGATCCCTTCTTTAATAAGAAAACCATTGGTACCAGAACTCCTAAATAATAAAATCAAATAAAAATAAAGAAAATATACAATAATATGTTCTGAATACAGCTGTTAAAAGTTTATTCTGTGTAAATGGTGATTGTGATAAATGTGTTTTGGTTACTCATTTTAAAGTATGCAGTTTGATTGTCATGTATGTTAATGGGTAATTTGCTGTGCTATTTTAAATTATATTTAAATAAGTTTGTCTCAGTATTGACACAGATGGAAATGGCAGCGTAATAATCTATTAAATAACTGATTTATTATTGAATACTAGTCCAAGAGCAATATGAGTTGTAATCCTTAAAGCAAAAGAAAAAAAAAAAAACACGCTAAGTTTTAGCTGTTTTCCAAAATTCTGTTGTAATAATGGACTTCTTGCCAAAATTCGACTTTCTAGTCCAGCTGCCAGGTTTTCTGATCTTAAAGCAGTACTGCTTGCATAGTTGCAGAATGCACAAACAAGGGAAACCTACATTATGTCTGTGTTTCTTTTGGGTGTGACATTTAATAATTTATTTTGGATTGAGTTAATTGCCTGTCCATTAATGGGTTTTTGTGTTGGGATGTCTGCTGGATATCTGCTACATTCGTTGTGTTCTGTGTTATAAGAGGACATGTGTGATATTACAATGAGTATGAAGACTATTTAAATTATATTTGCATGTCATTAACGCAAGCTTTTAGTGTATTTTTACAACAGATTAAATGCTGATCAGCTCACGAAAAAGGGGCCCCTGGAAAAAAAATCTGCTTCTCAAAATCGTGGATCTCTCATTCTTCATATTATTAGGGGAGTATTTAGCGTGATCTTTAACATAAACAATTGTTATGTTATATGGGTATTTAACAAGAAAAAAAGAAAAATTAATGGATATATAGGATATTTTTTTTCCCAGATTAAGATTAATCTTATATGCCTCATTGATTATAGCAAAATGATGAAATGGTATTTTTAATAGAGATCAGACAATTTATTTCGAGGCAATTCTAAACTACTGTATTATATTTGTATTGGTATATTGAAAGCATTTTGCAGACCCAGGAGAGAATAAATAATATAATAATTCTAAAAGGAACCATACTATGGGAAGAGGTCACCCTATTAACTCTCTAAGGGGTTAAACTCATTTTTGATAAGCATATAACGTTTAGTTTTTGTGGTTAGACTTTTGATACTCAATTTGAACTCAATTGAAGTATTACAACCATATCCTTATAGGTATAGGTAACAGCTGCAATATGATTAGTGTTTTCAATGTATTCTGACAATGGAAAAGTACCTAACCGCATGTCTGCATTAAATCACAAAATTTAAATATACAATAAATCTTCAAAAGATTATTAATATTATCTGTGTGGTACACAAAGAAGTGTACACAAAGAGGGGGTGTGAGTTAGGTAATCTCGACCTGCATATGGAATATGCTTCATGAGAAAGATACGGCAGGTTGTTTTGTTATGCTTCATGAGAAAGATACGGCAGGTTGTTTTGTTATAGAGAAAGAGGGAAAAGTATGTTGTATCGGTAACAGAGGATTGTGATTTTAAGCAGGCGAGACAAGGACATTTGTGAGGTGATAGGAGATTGAATCAGAAATGTTTTAGAGACAGAGGTAGAGAATTTGAGCAAAGGGTCTAACTTTTGTAGAGGTGGCAACTTCAGCACTGTTTTAATTGTTTTAATTGTGGAGAGCAGGGGTTCACCCCAAGGTGCTCGTGGTGAACCCGGTCAAGCTGGCCCCACTGGTACTCCTGGTATTGCTGGTGCCTCTGGCTTCCCTGGTGCCTGTGGTGCTCCTGGACCCACCCTGGCAGGTTCCTCAATACCAACCACAGCTTCCAACCTATACCCACACCCAATAACCTCAGCCTAGTACACAGATGGTTCATGTTCTTAATGTTTTATATATAGATAAAACAGTATTAATGCTGGCTCTTAGGGAAAGTACAAGCTGAAGTTGAGATGTAGACATTGTTTGCATAGGCTGCGCAATGTGAAATAACTAAAATAAAATAGGATAATAATAAGTATGCTTAGTCAATTTGTAACGTGAGGCATCTGCAATAAAATAAGTGAGTTTACAAGACCTGACAAGTGAGTGCCCCTTCCTTATCAGAGACCACTTGCAATTTTAGCAAAGCAAGACAACTCTGTATTAACCAAAGCACTTTGCAACAACAGTAATTCATTTTGTTTCTCCTATTTCATTCCTAGTTGTTCTAAAAAAAAATCCAATTCTATTAAAGTAATTCATTGGGATTATCAAATTAAGGTTTAAGTTTAAGAACAGTATTTTATTAGGAATTATTCCAATATGTATATGTTAGTGTTTTAGTACTCAACAAGCATTTATATAGAATGAGTGCTTCTCTCATCCATGCAAAGGCATTCTAAAGGGAAATTATGTATTACAATTGTATAAAGGACAATGCAATGAAATATAAGCAACACTGAGAGAAGTACATGTTGCACAAGTTAAGGATTTAACATTAGTCTCTAATTTGAGTTTAGCCTAGATAATTAATTTATTGATGTCGTACTGATCCTTGTGTTTGTATGATTATAGAGACCATACTGGAGTATTTGTGCCGCCTGATATTTGGGACTACACACCAATCTCTCTGGCTGACCTACCTGCCTACCTACCTACCTTTTTTTGCAATTAAATCTGTTTGGTCAAAATCCATGCTGGCCGAAGAAACTAAAATGCTTACTTATGAGTACATAGACTGACTTGGAAAGTCCTGAAGGTGCAGTGCTGTCTAATGCCGCTATGTCTGTATTAACCCTTTCAACAATTGGGGTGTTGCACAGAGAATTGTGGTGAACATCCAGCAAACAGAAGAATTAAGAACTATGTGGAAGCTGACATTGTCTTGTTGTCAGCCATATTGCTACCCTTAGCTATGTTATGGTGTCTAAGATTATGGAACAAAGTTTATGGTGTCTAATATTCTTTATTCTCCTTGAAAGACTTATTCTATTTTTTAGGACTATGCTGGACTATGCTGGACTATTGAACTATTTTGTTATTTTTATTTTTGTAGAGTTAGCCGGAGAGAGAGGAAGTGTTAACTTACTCAGGCATGGATGTACTATGTGTGTCATTGATGTATGTTGAGTGTACCAAGGATGGATTCCCATTTATTAAGTGTGGATATGACTGGACCATCGAAATAGGGATGTAATTAGGAGACATAGGCTGCAAGGTCATGATTGGGATTATTGTTAGAATTACAAACTGATTATAAATTATCTCATGATTTAATATGTAAATGGGCCTTTTGAAACTAATCAAGAAATGTTTCCCAATCCCGATACCCAGCTATTTACTTACAAATGCAGGGTTTTATAAGTCACTAATGCTGTCAACGTGAGGGGATGGCCCTCACTCAGAGTTTCCCCAGATGTGCTTTTTTCCTCAAATATGAGTTTTTGCCACTGGGTTTTTTGACCTGGCCCCAGATCACCGGGTGGAATGGTAATCCAAGACCCTGGTCCAAAGAGGGGATGGATCTTATTCCCGTTTTGACTATACGAGCTTACATTTTGAATTGTAATAATAATAATATTCCCGTTGTTGGGAATAACACTTTGCCTTCACAAATACACTTTGCCTATATTGACCCAAGACTCAAGATACAGATAACATGATGTACACTCAAAAGATGTGTTCAACAGACAATTGAAAAAGCTGAAATCAACAGCTCGAACTCCTCTTTAAGGGAAAACCTATGGCACAGAGCAAATGGGGGAAATCGAGGTGAAGAAATAATAAAAGTCCCGCAGACATGATTAGCACGTCTGAATATACCTCCTCTTGTTTCTCTGCCGCAGGCCTCCCATGGATATTTACCGTAAGATAGATCATGATATGATCTAAGAGGGGAACTGTAGATGCAAATATCCATTTTGATATCTATCCTAGCTGTCCATATAAGAGTTAATTTGAACAAAGAATGAATTTGGCATTTCATCTTTATTTCTCGGAAAAAGGATTTGTATAAAATCCTTTTTGCTGGAAAAATACTGATTTCGAAATGTTCTTGTTAATTGTCCAAGATATCGGTATTTTGTAAATATCTGGTTTTAATCAAATATGTATTGCGTTATATTGCGAAAGATTATAACTAGAAACAGCTGTTTATAACTTGTGAAAAACAAATTATGTCACTAATGCTCAAGGCCCCCACCGACATGAAAATGGGGTATAAATGCATATGACTGTATAATAAACTTTGAATTGGTTATAGAACACATCTCTTGTCTTCTTGACTGATTCCCGGGATCCTGTCTATCACAGAGGGTGTGGCTCTAGCAAAATATCCATCTAACTAAGAGAGTTTCGTGTATAGCTGAATTAACCCCAACAAGCAGATATGACATTGGTGACAGAGAACTACTAGCTGTTATCAAGGCTTTAAAAGAATGGAGACATTTATTGGAAGGGACATTACATCCTGTTACTATTTTAACGGACCACAAGAACTTGTCCTATATTGGAGAGGCCAAGCGATTGTCTTCCAGGCAAGCTCGTTGGTCGTTATTCCTCACCCATTTCAATTACGTTCTCACTTATAGGCCTGGTTCGAAGAATTCTAAAGCCGATGCTCTATCTCGCCAATTTGAACCTTCTGCTTCATCTGAACCGGTTCTGTCCTCTATTGTACCTAAATGCAATATTATTGCTAACACAAGTCTCAAAATCCATTCTCCCTTGCTTGCCCAGATCATGAAGTCACAACATCTGGCACCTGGACAGACTCCTGAGGGAAGAAACTTTGTTCCTCCTGAACTCCAACTGGAGCTCTTACAGTGTTTCCACGAAAGTAAGGTGGCTGGTCATCCTGGCATTCGCAAGACATATTCCCTGATCTCCAAGGATTTCTGGTGGCCTTCCTTACGAAAGGATATTAAGGAATTCATCGCAGCTTGTGAGATTTGTACCAAGACTAAACAGCCTCATACATCTCCATGTGGTCTATTACACCCCTTGGACATTCCAGAGAAACCATGGTCCTGTTTGGCCAGGGACTTTATTGTGGATTTACCTGCTTCCAAGATACAGACTGTTATTCTCACGGTGGTTGATAGATTCACTAAGATGGCTCATTTTGTGCCGTTACCTAAACTCCCGACTTCTCCTGAATTGGCGGAGATTTTCGCGAGAGAGGTTTTTCGCTTACATGGGATACCTTCTGAAATTGTTTCTGATAGAGGCTCTCAATTTGTCTCACGATTCTGGAGATCCTTCTGTTCTCAATTAGGCATCAAATTGAACTTTTCCTCTGCCTATCACCCCCAGTCTAACGGAGCTGCTGAACGTACCAATCGTACCAATCAAAAGATTGAACAATATCTGCGCTGCTTTGTTTCCGAACACCAGGACGATTGGGTCGGTTTGATTCCTTGGGCGGAGTTCGCACACAATAATCTCGTTTGTGATTCTACTCGTTCTAGCCCCTTCTTCATGAACTATGGCTTTCATCCTTCCATTTTTCCTTCGGTCTCTTCTTCCCAAGGAGTACCGTCGGTTGATGATCATGTCGCCAATCTGAAGAAGTTGTGGGATCAGACTCGTCAAATTCTCCTGCATAATTCTATGTTGTTCAAAAAACACGCTGATAAGCACAGAAGGGCGGCTCCAGTTTTTGTTCCTGGGGATAGAGTATGGCTGAGCACTAGGAACATTCGTTTAAAAGTTCCCTCTATGAAGTTTGCTCCTCGTTACATAGGTCCTTACAGGGTTCTGACTCGTATCAACCCGGTTGCGTATCGCCTAGCTCTGCCATCTGCCTTACGCATCCCTAACTCCTTTCATGTGTCTTTGCTGAAACCGCTAATTTGCAACAGATTTTCCTCTACGGTTTCCTCACCTCGTTCGGTTCAGGTGGAGGGTCAGGAGGAGTACGAGGTCAACTCCATTATCGATTCCCGAGTCTCCCGGGGGAAGCTACAATATCTAGTCAACTGGAAGGGATATGGTCCTGAGGAGAGGAGTTGGGTACCTCAAGAGGATGTTCATGCTCCTCGCCTCCGCAGGGCGTTTCACTCCCGCTTTCCATCTCGTCCCGGTTCCTTCCACCCGGTGGGCGTATCTGAGAGGGGGGGTACTGTCAGGGTACCTGAAGTCTCTACCTCTGAGAGAGGTAGAGACTTAGTCGTTTATCCGTCTAGACGAGCCGTTTCCTCCGTTCCTCGCGGTCCATCCAGTCACTTAAACGCTGGCCGCGAGGGATCCGCTTCCTTTTCTAACATGACGCTCGATACGTGACGTCATGACGCCAATCCCGAGTGACCTGTCACTCAATTGTCCGATATCAAATCAGGACTCGTCGGAGGCGTGTCTACTCTCCGGAGTCAGGGTATTTAAGCTTGCTTCTCTCATCAGCTCATTGCCCTGTCGTGGTTCTAGCTTGTCTAGTCACTCAGTGCTCTTGTATTCTAGTATTCTCTTTGGTTCTGACCCGGCTTGTTGTACTACTCTGCTTATCTCTGTTATCCCTTTGATCCGGCTTGTCTCTCGCTTACCTGTCTTCTCGTTCCCTCGACCTCGGCTTGTCTCTGACCATTCTCTATTATTCTCTGTACGTTAGTCCGGCCATTCTAAGGTCCGGTATACGTACCTTTCTACTGTTTGTACTCTGCATGTTGGATCCCTGTCCCGATCCTGACATTACGACAGGGCCAATGGATCCTGCAGGTACAAACAGTCAGCTTGGTTCTTCCGATCCCAGGTTTGACGCCATGGAACACAGGATGGATCAGATGGCACTAGCACTACAGGCGCTATTGTCTCGTGCTAGTAATCCACCAGAGGAGACACGTACTCCTTCGATTTCTCCTGTAAGTTCAGGTCTAGAGGTAGCCACTGTAGGTGCTTCTTCCCGTATTACCCCACCAGTACGTTATGGCGGTTCCCCTGAGAAGTGTCGTGGCTTTTTGAACCAGATCAGCATCCATTTCGAATTACAACCCCGCTCCTATCCTACAGATAGAGCGAAGGTTGGATTTATTATTACGTTACTCATTGAGAAAGCTCTGAGATGGGCCAATCCTTTATGGGAGAATGACAACCCGTTAGTCCATAATTATAATGCCTTTGTAGCTGCTTTTAGAAGAACTTTTGACCCTCCTGGTAGAAAGGTCAATGCGGCTAGACTACTGTTGCGCCTTAGACAGGAGAATCGAACACTTGTGGATTATGCACTAGAGTTCAGGTCCTTGGCGGCAGAAGTTAAGTGGAACGAACAGGCTTATATAGATGTATTTTTGAATGGGTTATCAGATGTAATCCTTGACGAGGTCGCTACTAGAGAGCTCCCTGAGAATTTGGAGGATTTAATTTCCTTTATCTCTCGCATTGATGAACGCTGTCACGTTTAAACATTTGTTATGAAGGAACACAACTGCAGATTTCTTATAGTTTGAATATTTATTATAAAAAGTAAAAGGTATTGACTTTAAGTCCAATTACAGATACTGTAGCTTTAATAAGTAAACGATAACTGAAGTCCACAATTACAGGCACTGTAGCTTTAAGTAGTAAACGATAACTGAAGTCCACAATTATAGGCACTGTAGCTTTAAGTAGTAAACGATAACTGAAGTCCACAATTACAGGCACTGTAGCTTTAAGTAGTAAACGATAACTGAAGTCCACAATTACAGGCACTGTAGCTTTAAGTAGTAAACGGTAGTAATTAGCAGACACTGAATCAGAAAGAGTCTCTTAGTAGTATTAATGAATTAGGTGATAAGAAGTTACAATAGCTGTTCCATAGACTTTAACTGAAGTGATACAGATGCAGCTAACTGAGATAAAGTATGAGTTGAAGTTAGCTGTAGCGGTTTGGTTTTATCGAAGGACTTTGAAGACAGGAAATAACAGCTTTGAGATGCAACGCTTATCACAGAGGTTTTACTTAGCTTCCGGCACATAGAACACTGGTTCCCGAGTACTCCTCAGAGGCGGTTATCCTGGAAGGAGAGAGTTCAGCTTTAGTCGAGGATGAGGAGAGGTGAAGGGAACTTGAAGTCTTCCAGTCCGGTCCGGTAACAGAGGGCTTTCACAACGATGTTGTAGCCGGTTCGTGAGTACGGAACGTAGTTCAATAATCCAGCGTCGATCAGCTGGTGCGGTCGGATTAAATAGGGAGACCGTGTCATAAAGAGGTGTGGCTAAGCTCCGTGGAACCAGGAAGTAAGAGGATACCATAGTTAAGGCATGACAAACGCTTAAGAGAGAGGCAGAACACTCGAGATAGGACCCGTAGACCCTCCTTTAAACTAGCTCCTGCATTTCAAAATTCTGAGATCGAAACCTTACGTTTTCCAGAGCCTATGCAGATAGGTAATACTCACCTCACAGAGGAGGAGAGACAGTCCAGGAGAAGGGAGGGTTTATGTATGTACTGTGGAGTCAGAGGTCCTAATCGTTCGGGAAACGCTCGCACCTAAGTTTCTCTAGAGGACAGGCCTTGGGTGTATCTATTTTGTCCTCTATTCACAATTATAAAGATCACAGGCTTCTGTTACCCGTTTCTTTGACTTGGGAGAAGGGAGTATTAAAAACCATGGCTTTGATCGATTCTGGAGCTGCTGAGAGCTTTATCGACCAAGTTTTTGTTACCAAGCATGCTATCCCATCCCAGTTAAGGGAGACACCCCTGGCCGTTGAGGCCATAGATGGTAGACCTTTACTTGAGCCTGTTATTTTCCGTGAGACCATACCTGTTAATTTAACTGTTGGTATCTTACATGAGGAAGACCTATCTCTATTGATTATTTCCTCTCCTTCTATTCCCATAGTCCTGGGGTACTCCTGGTTAAAGAGACATAACCCTATCATTGATTGGGAGTTAGGGGAGATAGTCTCATGGGGTCAGAATTGTCAAGAGAAATGTTTGCGGAGGGTCTCGCCTCTTTGCCTAGCTAACACCTCGGCTAATTCCTCCAACCCTACAGAGACACAAATACCGCCTCAGTACCTGGATTTAAAGGCAGTATTTGATAAAAAGAGAGCCGATACCTTACCTCCACACAGGTCCTTTGATTGCAAGATTAACCTACTCCCTGGTACCATGCCTCCCAGGGGTCATGTATATCCGTTATCTACTAAAGAGAACTCAGTTCTAGAGGAGTATATTCACGAGAATTTAGACAAGGGATTCATTAGGAGATTCTCCTCTCCTGCCGGGGCTGGATTTTTTTTTGTTAAAAAGAAGGATGGTACACTAAGACCTTGTATTGATTATCGAGGTTTGAACAAGATAACCATTAGGAATGCTTACCCCATTCCTTTGATTACCGAACTCTTTGATCGTTTAAAGGGTTCTAAAATTTTCACCAAGTTAGATCTCAGAGGGGCATATAACTTGGTGAGAATCCAGCAGGGACACGAGTGGATGACGGCGTTCAATACTCGATATGGTCACTATGAATATACAGTAATGCCTTTTGGGTTATGTAATGCACCGGCTGTATTCCAGGATCTGATAAATGAGGTTCTTAGGGAATTTCAGCATGATTGTGTTATTGTATACCTGGATGATATACTCATACATTCTAGAGAGATTGAGATTCACCACAAACAAGTCAGAAAGGTTTTACACAAACTTCTTCAACATGGCCTGTACTGCAAATTGGAGAAATGTAGCTTCGATCAATCCCAAGTAAACTTCCTTGGTTATGTGATCTCTGGGGAGGGATTTAAGATGGACCCGGATAAACTCCAGTCCATTCTAGATTGGCCTTTACCCAAGGGTCTCAAGGCCGTTCAGAGATTTATTGGATTCTCCAATTATTATAGGCGCTTTATTAAGGGATATTCTTCTATTATTGCGCCTATCACCAATATGACCAAACAGGGGGCTGATACTAAGAATTGGTCTACGGAAGCCCTCCTTGCTTTCAAAACTCTCAAGGAGCTTTTTGCTTCCGCTCCAATTTTAGTTCACCCTGATACTACTCTACCTTTCCTACTTGAGGTAGACGCCTCAGAGACTGGTATAGGTGCTATCCTATCTCAAAGGTTAGGTGTGGATAAACCGTTACATCCATGTGGATTTTTTTCTAAAAAATTATCTGGTGCTGAGAGCAGATATGACATTGGTGACAGAGAACTACTAGCTGTTATCAAGGCTTTAAAAGAATGGAGACATTTATTGGAAGGGACATTACATCCTGTTACTATTTTAACGGACCACAAGAACTTGTCCTATATTGGAGAGGCCAAGCAATTGTCTTCCAGGCAAGCTCGTTGGTCGTTATTTCTCACCCATTTCAATTACGTTCTCACTTATAGGCCTGGTTCGAAGAATTCTAAAGCCGATGCTCTATCTCGCCAATTTGAACCTTCTGCTTCATCTGAACCGGTTCTGTCCTCTATTGTACCTAAATGCAATATTATTGCTAACACAAGTCTCAAAATCCATTCTCCCTTGCTTGCCCAGATCATGAAGTCACAACATCTGGCACCTGGACAGACTCCTGAGGGAAGAAACTTTGTTCCTCCTGAACTCCAACTGGAGCTCTTACAGTGTTTCCACGAAAGTAAGGTGGCTGGTCATCCTGGCATTCGCAAGACATATTCCCTGATCTCCAAGGATTTCTGGTGGCCTTCCTTACGAAAGGATATTAAGGAATTCATCGCAGCTTGTGAGATTTGTACCAAGACTAAACAGCCTCATACATCTCCATGTGGTCTATTACACCCCTTACTTGAGCACTTCAGCACCTTTCTTTGCACTCATGTTCGTTTAGCTATCTAACTGGGCCAATATATGTATGGACTTAGTCTAGTCTTAGAATAGAACACCCACGAAGGTGTTATTTAGGAGAATAAGGGCTAGCACAGGACTTTAGGGGATTTGTGTGTGAGATTATTTAATTTATTTTTTTTTCTCTCTCCCCCCTCCTGTCCCTACTGCTGTTCTGTTTCCCGGATTGCTGCATGGCTTAGCATACTGCCTCGACCTACAAGTAAGGGGCTTGCCTAATAGAATCAGCCTATTGGAAGCTGATTACCTATGCAGCTATCGTTCTCCTTATAGGACTCTGTCCACTACTATCCTGACCCAGTCTTTTAATAGACTTTAATAAAGTTTTTTTTTTTGTTTTTTTGCTACGTTTAGCTTAAGATTGGACTGGGCTTCTACCCATCTGGTTGCCTTATTATAAGACACCCGGGTTGGGTAATTTCTCTCTTTCATGTTTGTAATTTCAGGGTTATGCCCTATTACCCAGTCTAGGTGACCGTCTCTCCTGGGGTACGGAAGTTGGGTTCGGAATTTTCTTCCCAGTCTTCTGGCCCCTAGAGGCTTTTCATTTTTTCTCTATTTCATAATCTGGTGTTATTCACCTTAATGGTCACCAACATTACTATTTGTCAGTTTCGATACCTTAAATATGGCTGGCTTTCTATCCAATAAGCCTAATGCTAGTACCTGGTGTGCGGACGTAGATTCCGTTTTCAGTACAGATAGCACTTTAGAAACACTGTCACCCCCTAATATTCATACTAGTTTTAACAAACTAACCAAACTCTTTAAACAGCAGATCAGGATAAGTTGGGAAGTCTCTACCCTTGAAAAATATACTGCCAAAAATATCATACCGAGAGGGTTAAGGGTTCAGACTTTCCCGTCTAGACAAGCTGAGACAGAAGAGTTTTATAAGGAATGGGAGGAGGCAGCTTCTAAATGCTCAAATACTTTCATGAATATCATCTGTAAATATGAGTCCATGAAACTAACCAATGTCCAACTTGAATTGGACAAAGAAATTGAGTTGGTCCAAGGATTCAAAACAGAACCACAATTTGAGTCACTGGAAATTAAACTTAAATCCAATTTGGACAAATTCTCGCATATAGTAAAAGTAAGGAAACACCAGAAATATATGAGAGACATAAAGGATTTTGAACAAGGTAGAATCTACCGCTCCTTTAAAAAGAGGTCCAAAGTGGATTCCGACCAATTCAGCACATCCGAGTATGACTCAACAGACACGGAAACAGAAAAATCCCAAAGTTCTACCCCTAGAAATCCACCCAAAAGCATACTCAAGAAAGGGGTGGATTTTTTAGGGCTAAGACAAGCGGACCTAACTCAGGGCCCGCAAACCAGGTACCGAGGCAGAGGTCAGAGACGACGCAGGGAATAAAAGAGTCCTCTCTGCGTATCATTAACCTCTCCAATACCACCCTTAGCACAACCGAACTTAGCATACTGGAAAAGGGACTATCATTTGTTCCCGTCCCAACATTCAGTAAGTTCACCTGGACTAAGGATGTTAATTTGTTCGTGAGGAAGTTGGCTCTATTCAAATACCATGCAGTACAAAAAGAAATCAAGGCACAAAGTCTGGGCCTCTTACCTAAAGACCTAGAGTGCTTGATACTCTCGTTGAATTGCTTAATTCTGGGGAGAGCTCCATACATCATGATATCCCATATACCAACTTAAAACCCAAGAGTAAGTTCACTCCACACTTTCAAGACTATAAAAACCTTGAGGTATTTCTTGAAATGGTAACCAGGGAAATTGAAAATATAAATGTGGCAGATTTTGACTTATCTCCCAGTGGTAATCTTAGCTCACAGGAAGCATTAGCTCTTAAAAAACTACAGAGCTATACGAATCTGATCTTCAAACCCTCGGATAAGGGGGGGAATGTGGTGGTACTCAATAAAGACCACTACATTCAAATCGCAGAAAGATTACTATCTGATGAAAGCACTTATCGGGTACTTGCCAAAGACCCCACGCAACAATACCAAATCGAGTTAAAAAACCTACTTACAAAAGCAGTTAACCAACAACTCATCAATTTGGACGAATTTGGGTTTATGTGCACTAAACAGCCAGTTTTATCTACCTTCTACTGCCTGCCTAAAGTGCACAAATCACTAACAGACCCAACCGGCAGACCTATTGTCTCCGGCTGTGACAACTTGACACAGAATGCTAGCATTTATATTGATAAAATTCTATCTCCAGTAGTGCAGAAACTACCCTCTTTCCTTAGAGATACGAAACAAATGCTAAAATTACTAACTAATCTCGTCCTACCACCAAACGCTACTTTATGCAGCCTAGACGTGGAGGCCCTATATAGTTCAATTCCCCACAACCTTGGTATTAAACATACCCGCGAAATGTTGAAACTTGAAACTGACCTACCCGTGCACTATGTGAATTTCGTAACTGAACTACTTGAATTTATTCTAACCCGTAATGTCTTCTTGTTTAATGGCAAAATCTTCCACCAGACCACTGGCACAGCTATGGGGACGTCTTGTGCGCCCTCATATGCCAATCTACATCTCGGCTGGTGGGAGAGATGCATTAAGCTAGACCCAGTTTTGAAACCTTACATCGATCAGATTTTTTACTGGAAAAGATACATCGATGATGTGTTTCTGATATGGCTAGACACATCAGATAAATTCAAGGAATTCGTACATTTGTTGAATAATAACGAGTTCAATCTACGTTTCACTAGTGAAGTGGGAGGTCAAAAGCTTTGTTTCTTAGACCTAACGCTACAGGTGTCTGGGGGCAAAATTGATACAACCTTATTTAGGAAAAAGACGGCCTCCAATAACCTTCTATGCTGGACCAGTCACCACCCCACACCGCTCAAGTCTGGAATCCCCATAGGTCAATACCTGAGACTTCGCCGGAATTGTTCAACAATGGAAGAATTCAAACTTAAGGCGAATGAATTACGACATATGTTTAAGACCAAGGGCTACCCAAATAGGGTTCTAAAAAGAGCTTACCTTAGAGCTGTCCAGACTGAACGTGAAACACTGATCACAGATGTGAGTCGAAAGACTGAGCAGAACACAATACGCTGCATTGGTACGTTTGATGCCGGATGGGATACTATGTCAAATCTCTTTAGAAAATTCTGGCCCATCCTCAAGTCTGATAAGCATCTAAAAGAAATCCTGCCACCTTTTCCTTCGATCACAGCAAGAAGAGGCAGGAACTTGAGAGATATTTTAGCACCTAGTCATCTCTCAACAACTTCCCCCTCTGGCTACTTCCATAAATACTTACCTATGGGCACATTTCAATGCGGTCACTGCAGTGCATGCCCATTCATTAGTAGACAATCCAAGACAATCCCTGACATGGGTGACTCAAAGACGTTCAAACCTCGTTCCTTTTTCAATTGTCATACAACAGGAGTAATTTACTTGCTGATCTGCTCCTGTGGTCTTAAATATGTGGGAAAGACCTTTCGCCATTTCAGACTTAGGATACGCGAACACGTCAACTCAGTTAGGCGACATCTGGAGACGCCTGTCTCAAGACACCTACACCAATACCATAACCACTCCTCAGCGGGTATTCGATTTATGGGTCTTGAGCATATACCACAACCGCCTAGAAAAGGGAACTGGGATTTGAGACTTAGACAGAGAGAAGCTTTCTGGATCTATCATCTTAAAACACGTTCACCTATGGGGTTGAATGAGGGCTTCTCTTACTCTCCATTCATTTAAAGTACTGCCGTATTCTGATAAACAATGTTATCTTAATAACAAGCTTGTATATATGTATATATTTCTTTATTGATTTCTATTTTTGACACCTCCAGGCTACCCCCAAATTATACTCTCACTATGCCCTGTATACCTGTGGGTTACCTTGCTTCCCTTGTTCTGAGTGCTCTATTATACCCACTGTCAATCTAAGATCATTTACTTAAATATATAAACTTGGAGGATATCTATAGTTATTTGTCAGTGATAATACAGTATCTGTTTCTATGTTGCCAGGTTGCTATAAAACCGGCTATAACGGATATGTGTAAATTATACTCCAAACTAGCTGTTGGCTCCTGTTTATACACATTTATTTAATAAGATACTTTATTACATTTTCAGTGGAAACAATTGGGCACTCCAAGGGTTAAATCCTCCCGGTCTAAATGCACTGGTCTCTGTTTTTGGTCGGTGAACACGCGAGGGGCTGGACTTACGGCATATTCATGCCACGCCCCCTCTTTGTTCCATTCGTCAGCCGGCTAATGCTCTGAACACACGGGATTGGTAGATACCCACGTGGACCTAATTGAGATACCGGTTTAAATAAACCGCGGGGACAGCCTCCCTTCAGATACCCCTGATGACGGCGTACGGTTACGCCGAAACGCGCGTCGGGTTCAGTCAGTCTTCACTTACTTGAGCACTTCAGCACCTTTCTTTGCACTCATGTTCGTTTAGCTATCTAACTGGGCCAATATATGTATGGACTTAGTCTAGTCTTAGAATAGAACACCCACGAAGGTGTTATTTAGGAGAATAAGGGCTAGCACAGGACTTTAGGGGATTTGTGTGTGAGATTATTTTTTATTTTTATTTTTTCTCTCTCCCCCCTCCTGTCCCTACTGCTGTTCTGTTTCCCGGATTGCTGCATGGCTTAGCATACTGCCTCGACCTACAAGTAAGGGGCTTGCCTAATAGAATCAGCCTATTGGAAGCTGATTACCTATGCAGCTATCGTTCTCCTTATAGGACTCTGTCCACTACTATCCTGACCCAGTCTTTTAATAGACTTTAATAAAGTTTTTTTTTTTTGTTTTTTTGCTACGTTTAGCTTAAGATTGGACTGGGCTTCTACCCATCTGGTTGCCTTATTATAAGACACCCGGGTTGGGTAATTTCTCTCTTTCATGTTTGTAATTTCAGGGTTATGCCCTATTACCCAGTCTAGGTGACCGTCTCTCCTGGGGTACGGAAGTTGGGTTCGGAATTTTCTTCCCAGTCTTCTGGCCCCTAGAGGCTTTTCATTTTTTCTCTATTACACCCCTTGGACATTCCAGAGAAACCATGGTCCTGTTTGGCCATGGACTTTATTGTGGATTTACCTGCTTCCAAGAGACAGACTGTTATTCTCACGGTGGTTGATAGATTCACTAAGATGGCTCATTTTGTGCCGTTACCTAAACTCCCGACTTCTCCTGAATTGGCGGAGATTTTCGCGAGAGAGGTTTTTCGCTTACATGGGATACCTTCTGAAATTGTTTCTGATAGAGGCTCTCAATTTGTCTCACGATTCTGGAGATCCTTCTGTTCTCAATTAGGCATCAAATTGAACTTTTCCTCTGCCTATCACCCCCAGTCTAACGGAGCTGCTGAACGTACCAATCAAAAGATTGAACAATATCTGCGCTGCTTTGTTTCCGAACACCAGGACGATTGGGTCGGTTTGATTCCTTGGGCGGAGTTCGCACACAATAATCTCGTTTGTGATTCTACTTGTTCTAGCCCCTTCTTCATGAACTATGGCTTTCATCCTTCCATTTTTCCTTCGGTCTCTTCTTCCCAAGGAGTACCGTCGGTTGATGATCATGTCGCCAATCTGAAGAAGTTGTGGGATCAGACTCGTCAAATTCTCCTGCATAATTCTATGTTGTTCAAAAAACACGCTGATAAGCACAGAAGGGCGGCTCCAGTTTTTGTTCCTGGGGATAGAGTATGGCTGAGCACTAGGAACATTCGTTTAAAAGTTCCCTCTATGAAGTTTGCTCCTCGTTACATAGGTCCTTACAGGGTTCTGACTCGTATCAACCCGGTTGCGTATCGCCTAGCTCTGCCATCTGCCTTACGCATCCCTAACTCCTTTCATGTATCTTTGCTGAAACCGCTAATTTGCAACAGATTTTCCTCTACGGTTTCCTCACCTCGTTCGGTTCAGGTGGAGGGTCAGGAGGAGTACGAGGTCAACTCCATTATCGATTCCCGAGTCTCCCGGGGGAAGCTACAATATCTAGTCAACTGGAAGGGATATGGTCCTGAGGAGAGGAGTTGGGTACCTCAAGAGGATGTTCATGCTCCTCGCCTCCGCAGGGCGTTTCACTCCCGCTTTCCATCTCGTCCCGGTTCCTTCCACCCGGTGGGCGTATCTGAGAGGGGGGGTACTGTCAGGGTACCTGAAGTCTCTACCTCTGAGAGAGGTAGAGACTTAGTCGTTTATCCGTCTAGACGAGCCGTTTCCTCCGTTCCTCGCGGTCCATCCAGTCACTTAAACGCTGGCCGCGAGGGATCCGCTTCCTTTTCTAACATGACGCTCGATACGTGACGTCATGACGCCAATCCCGAGTGACCTGTCACTCAATTGTCCGATATCAAATCAGGACTCGTCGGAGGCGTGTCTACTCTCCGGAGTCAGGGTATTTAAGCTTGCTTCTCTCATCAGCTCATTGCCCTGTCGTGGTTCTAGCTTGTCTAGTCACTCAGTGCTCTTGTATTCTAGTATTCTCTTTGGTTCTGACCCGGCTTGTTGTACTACTCTGCTTATCTCTGTTATCCCTTTGATCCGGCTTGTCTCTCGCTTACCTGTCTTCTCGTTCCCTCGACCTCGGCTTGTCTCTGACCATTCTCTATTATTCTCTGTACGTTAGTCCGGCCATTCTAAGGTCCGGTATACGTACCTTTCTACTGTTTGTACTCTGCGTGTTGGATCCCTGTCCCGATCCTGACAGTCACATATACACTTAGTGTCCTCACCTCTGTTATACGTGGATCATAAAGCAATACATAATTTGGGTACAAATCAAGAAAGTAACAATGACAGGCAATCCTAGCCATGTACACAGCCTGGGTATTGGATATAACACTGCCAGGGTATATTACTAAAATGTATATGAATGATCCATTATATCATTATGTACACAGCCTAGGTAAAGTATATAACATTGCTTGGGTATATTAATACACATTATATGAAGAATTATCAATTATGTTACACAATGTACACAGCCTGGGTATGGGATATAACACTGCCAGGTTAAATTTGTCGCAGGTGAAAAGGATTAGTCTATTAATGACTTATTTTCATAAATTAATGTTAGAAATGAATACTTCATGTAGAGTATTTAGCTAGATAAGAAGTTAAATTGTAACAGCTGTGATTTCATAGTGATGTATATTATACTGTATGACTCTCAGAGAGAGACTCACTGAGGTTTGAGAGTATTCTATACAGAGGGAGATCTCTCTGATACTCACTCTAAATCCCACCAACAAATCACTGCTTAGTGAATCCAGTGAGTTCAGATCTCACTGTCCTTTATAATAGGTCAGTAGGAGGAGGTTATGCAGCATTATAATGTGTATTACACATTACTAGTACATATTCCACAGTATTTATTCACATATAGAGTAATAGGAAAACCCACGTTCTATATAACGACTGAAACTCTGCTTTCACAGCTCTAGAGAGACTATCGGTGAGATTTATCAAAGTGTGATCTGAGACACGGTGCAGTGTAAAGTATATGTGGAGTAATCACCAGTGGAATGTCCCTGCTCACGGCATTGGTTTCCATGGTGATTGCCCGACCTTTAGTACTTTGCACTACTTTCAAGATCACAGCAGAACTATCTCCCTCTCTGTGTGTTAGGAAGATGTGCGTGACTGTCTGTGCAGGCCGAGCTTCAATCAAAGTAATTCACTGAGCTGGGAGATTCTGATCACTGTCTGGGTAACTTATAGCAGCAACCAATAGAAATCTATTGCTGATGGATGGGTACCCATTGTGTATAGATAATAGATAGAGAGATCCTTTACTGGCTCCTTCATTTGCACTCTGCTCAAAGTCTGAGTTTCCCCTCAAGGTCGCTAGATGAAAAAGCTAAATAAATGAAAGCTACAGGCTCTTGTAAATAAAAAAGCACCTTTCAATTGAAGAGAGTCTTTCCATGCTGTCTGCAGAAAATATCTATATTTTTTTTAACAGACATGCCCCTACTCGCGGTATAGAAAGACCAATTTAGGTCTTCCAGCCTTTTAGTAGATAGCTCCCTAATACCGTGGGAATTAGGGAGTTATCTACTTATTCATTCCTGTCATTACATTGACTAGCTAAGTAACTTACATTTTATATGAATGTATGTTACTTGATTGTTGTAAGTGTTGCAAATGCTTACAGCTGAATCCTGGCTATGTTTGTATACTTTTTATTTAAAATTGTATACAGTGTAATTGTGGCAAACCTAGCCACTTCTGGACTATAATGTAAGAAAGGTTGTCTGTAGGTTGTGCTGTGTGCTATATGTATTTTGCTATGTATATTGGGCTATGGTAATTCGCATGCTAGCAGCCGTAAGCTACTAGCATACCAGCACTTCATTTCACGAACAGCGGCTATACAGGCTGTTCGCGGAACGAATGCGGGCTCCCCTGATAGACCACACACTTAGAGACGTGTGGCGCTTGTTAACCCCGGTAATTAGAGGCTCTCCTAGGTGGTCGGCCATCTTGGATCCTCTATTCTTCAGCGGTGTTTGGTCGTCGAGCGCCTGGAACTGAAAACGGCTACTCGACGACACGAACACCGCTGTACTTCCAGACCGTTCGGGAGCCCGGTTTTCGGTAGGATCGTTCCCCTAAGTGCAATCGACAGATTGAGGGGAACTTCAATGCAGAACTGTATTTGTTGCGGCGTTCGGTCATTTCAGCTGGGATCTGAGCGGTATTCTCACAAAAGATGCGCTCAGACCCCAGCTATCTACCGAACGTTCGGTTATGTGAATGTACCGAATAATGCCCAGAAAATGTATTTTAATGGGAATTGTCGGTTTTGCTGCACGAGGGGATAATTCACTTAACCGTCCATTTTAGTGGGAGTATTCCTCTCGTGCAGCAATGCCTGCTGGGAGAATTACACTGCCTGATGGGAGAAATCCCCTGAAACATCTGTAAGGAAACCCCTTGCATGGGGAACTGTATAAATATACAAGCCTGTGAATAAAGTCCGTTAGTTGACTCCCATACTGTGTTTCGTCCGGTTATTGGGAGAATTGGGATATTGCCTTACTTTTCAGAGCTGACTGTGGATTTACCGATAATACCAGCGGAGATCGTGGATTATAATACTGCCCTCCGCTACAGTAATATTCTTCATTCTTCCACTGAGTAAGTATATTAGTTTTTAGACAATAATGTGCTTCTGAACTTCTGAACTTCGACACTTCGGAAATTCGGTAATTCGACAATTCGGCAATTCATCTATTCGGACATTCGGAAGTACCCGAGTATCTGAATTGCCCGAAATTCGTCCAAATTCACATTCGGCCGAAATGAATTGCACATGTCTAATGGCCACATTAGCTGTCCAAGTATCTGCCTGCAGGGGGACTGACTGTGCTGGCAGGTAGCCTCCCTGCATGTGTAAAAAAAAAAAAAAGTTAATAATTGTATATGTGTGTGTGTGTATATATAATATAATATATGTATACACACACTATATAAATAGTGTGTGTGTGTGTGTGTGTATATATATATACATAACATATATATGTATAAACTATATATATTGTGTATATAAAAATACATGTAAGTAAATTAAAATAAATTATTTTTACGTTTTTTTAATTTACAAATATATATATATATATATCAAATTTTATTCTAACTGTATTTTCATATTCATATATATTTATATCAAAATACACTTAGAATGAAATTATATATGCATTTATGTATATATAAATAAATCAAAATAATACAAAATATATATCTATATACAAAATTATATAAATAATTCATAAATATACACATAGACTTCAAATATATAAATATGCATATATATTTAGATTCTACATGCACATTTATGTAATATTTTTACATAATCAAGAAATTTTATTGATTGCAATTTGAGGGACCTGCCTGACAACCCAGGCCAAAATTCCAGAGAATTTAATTTGCCAGCACTGTATTTAACCCTGTAACTTTCTACGACACCCTAAAACCTGTATATGGGGGTACTGTTTTACTCGGGAGACTTCGTTGAACACAAATATTAGTGATTCAAAACAGTAAAACATATCAAAGCGATGATATTGTCAGTGAAAGTGATTTTCTTGCATTTTTCACACAAAAACAGCACTTTTACTGATGATTTAATTGTTGTGATACGTTTTACTGTTTTTAAACATTAATATTTGTGTTCAGCAAAGTCTCCCGAGTATAACCGTTCCCCCGGTGTACAGGTTTTATAGCGTTTTTGAAAGTTACAGGGTCAAATATTTTTACATTCAAATTTGCCAGATTGGTTACGTTGCCTTTGAGAACGTATGGTAGCCCAGGAATGAGAATTACCCCCATTAATGGCATACCATTTGCAAAAGTAAACAACCCAAAGTATTGCAAATGGGGTATGACCAATCTTTTATTTAGTAGCCACTTAGTCACAAACAATGGCCAAAGTGTTACTGAATCCTGAGCTTATTACCACAAACTGACTTATATGGCAACATTGCAGATTTAATGATGTAATTCTCATTAATATCTTTATTGTTACTTTGTTCCATTTGTGACTCTTCACTGATGTTGGAAGCTGATGGGTTGATGCTGGAGCTGATGGGTTGAAATCCCCCCCCCCCCCCCCCCCCAGCTGTTTACTAATTGACCCATTTTATGTGGATGTCTATTTAAATCAATAAAGCTTATTTATTCTTTATTTCAGTAATTACTTCTTACCTTTTGCTCCTTTTAGGGAGTTTTAGTGTTTTCTTTACACAGCAATCTGCTATATAAATAGAATACTAGGAATGCTATGAAGGTAGATCCATTAATAAAGTGAAGAAGATCTATATATCTGTATATTTATATTCTGTCTCCTGATATCAGGAAAACCCAATCTGGTATCAGGACTCAGTCAGTATGGATTAGCAATGAGGCTCCACTTCTCCCCCTCCCTTTACAATGTGATATTATTAAAGCTAATTCCTCCAGACATGTAATTAGCATCTTTAACATTGTGTCTGTCTTTAATGCTATCTTCTATAAATCTGTATCAATCAGGGCTACGTTGTATCTTTTCTTTCCTCTCTAAAGAAATATAAACTCAGATTCATGATTTGTAATTTTACCGCCATCTAGTGGCGGACTGATAAATCTACATGCTGGATCTTGTATTATACTCTAAATATTGTATTTACGTCGCCATATAGTGGTGAATTGATAAATCTACATGCTGGATCTTGTATTATACTCTAAATATTGTATTTACGTCGCCATCTAGTGGCGGACTGATAAACATACATGCATGGATCTTGTATTATACTCTAAATATTGTATTTACGTCGCCATCTAGTGGCAGACTGATAAAGATACATGCATGGATCTTGTATTATACTCTAAATATTGTATTTACATCGCCATCTAGTGGCGGACTGATAAACATACATGCATGGATCTTGTATTATACTCTAAATATTGTATTTACGTCGCCATCTAGTGGCAGACTGATAAAGATACATGCATGGATCTTGTATTATACTCTAAATATTGTATTTACGTCGCCATATAGTGGTGAATTGATAAATCTACATGCTGGATCTTGTATTATACTCTAAATATTGTATTTACGTCGCCATCTAGTGGCGGACTGATAAACATACATGCATGGATCTTGTATTATACTCTAAATATTGTATTTACGTCGCCATCTAGTGGCAGACTGATAAAGATACATGCATGGATCTTGTATTATACTCTAAATATTGTATTTACGTCGCCATCTAGTGGCAGACTGATAAAGATACATGCATGGATCTTGTATTATATTCTCAATATTGTATTTACGTCGCCATCTAGTGGGGGCTTTGGAGTATTACATCTTTTTCGCATTTAGTTAACACGATTTGAGGTGTGATTGTTTTCATTTTTCTTTCTTTTTGTGTAATTTTGACATCTTCTCTTTAGTAATATAATGTTTTAGGTGACTCCTTTATGATGCTTTAAACCTATATTTTTCTTGCTATGTTTTATTGAGCGCTTTGCCCGAGAAGGGAGCAGTGAGATTCTTCTTGTTAATGTATAGTCAATAAAGACTTTGCAAACAGAGAGAGTGCCAGTGGGATAATGTCCGATAGGTGTAGGAAGCTGTGTTAGAGGGCAGATGACCGTGGCTAATTTTGCAGTGGGTTATGAGAAGACAATTCTTCCCAGTCCAGATGCTGTAGCTGTTAAGACTGTATGTGTAGTAATGGTTTAATGCTGATTGGCGTACCTTCTATGGCATCCATTTACAATTACCTTAAACTAAAACAACAGTCCACAAACAGCCCTCCTTGACTGACATGGCACCATGACTGTTAGGCTGCAAAATTTACAGGGTCTGGAAACACTTAAACTGCCATTGACATATGCTGGTAATACATCCTGCTTTCCTTAATCTCTTTATATATGTTCACTGCAGAGAACAATTAATGTACAACAGTCATTATGAAGTTCCAGAAAAATAGTGTATTTTTTAATGCGGGTACAGCGTATATATGAAACAATTTCCATATTGTCAGTTACACTTGCTGTCATTAAAAGCCAGGAGTTATAACAGCTTACTGTTAGAGTCTGGGTTTTTCAGCCAAGGTCACGGAACAGCAGTTAGAGACAGATAAACAATGCTTCCATTCTAAGGAATTAAGAAGGTTTTTTTTTTGTTTTTTTTACAATCCAAATTCTAAACAAGTATATTACACACAACCATAAAGAAAATGAAATGGCTTTAAACAACACTCATTGCAGTACAATGCAACATATCTTTTATATAATATATGCTTACTAGCTTATGTTTTTAAATAAACAGAGTTTAAATTTATACTCTCCTCTAGAAAATCTGTTTAACATCAAGAAATTTAGTACAAGGGCAACAGGTTATTATAGATCTGTTGCCTCAGTAATGTATCTGCAAAAATAAACATTTATAAAATAATTTAAAAATACATATATGCAAGATAAATCAGGGCATAATTAAATTTAATTTTTTTTTATAATTTTTCATTGAAATTGTTAAAAGGTTTTATTAAAATAAAAAATGTTACATGCATTTATAGCTTTAACCCCTTAATGACCAAACTTCTGGAATAAAAGGGAATCATGACATATCACAGATGTCATGTGTCCTTAAGGGGTTAAACCCAACTCACTAGAATAGCACAAATATTCTACTATTTAAAGTACACATATTACTAGTGGGGTAGCTTGCACACAATGGCCTTGCTTACTCATTAGTCACTATTGCAATTAGCAGAAGGACTAATGTCCGCAGTCTTAAAGGAAAAGGTTCCTTTAACGTTAAATACATTAGAGCAGAGGTACTGTACTGACTGCAATCAAATCAGACACATGTAATCTCCGTGGATTACTCCAGCATATAAAAAATAAATACATTTAGCAATGTTATTTTTCTTTAAATCAATAGAATCAATACATATACAGACTAGGTAATAAGAGTATTTGCATCCTGTATCAGAAATGCATTTAGCTATCAGCTGTCCTAGAGCCAAGAACTGATTCTTAACAAAAAGTTTCAAAATCTGGAGAAAACCCCTCAACCAACCACACCTGATTGGCAAAATAATTGCTTTTATTAAAGAAACATGCTACCACAGTTATGTATATAGATTAGGGAACAGCTCACATATGAAAAATACAGTTAGAAATTTTATAAGGCTACTTATATTGTGAATATATAATGAAAGAGTAATGTGATAAAATAAGCAATTAACAAAAAAACTAAACAATTAAAGTGATAGTGCTTTGACGTATAAACTCACAACGCATACCACATATCTGTGACATTATCAACACCATCACCACAGTGATAACAGATGATGCTGGTAGAATATCTGCAACCAATGCTTGCCAAATACCTGGGTATTCTACAAACATCACCTCTAGCAACACATCTTAGGAATCTGATCTACTAAAGGCTGTTGATAACCTTGGATTATTATTACTGTCAGGATCCAAGACTATCTTACTCTGGAACTTGATCATCTCGTTGATTCTTTCCCAGACAACAGCTTTACTCATTTTTAACCAACCGTCTTTTACATACAAAGATCGTGCTAGGGCTGTTTTACAGTTGATGACCATGATCAAAGACTGTTGGGGGAACTCTTGATTACTGATTTGAAGTAAAAATGCACTATGATGCCCACAGTTTAATGGAGAGGGTGTTATGGGCATGTGCAAATATTACAAGTTTTTCGACTGAAAAATTGTATTTTTTAAACTGTGAACTTTGTCTTTGAGAGATTTTACTAACTCACATTGTTAGAAATGGAACATAAATTGAGAAAAAGGGGCAGTAAGTGGGAAATAAAGTGCAAAGAACAGTGCAGGCTAATCGCCCCGAAATAGGAATCACTCCCAGTCCCAGTAACAATGCAAACAAAAAGTATAGTTGTACAACATTATTATTATTATTGCCATTTATATAGCGCCAACAGATTCCGTAGTGCTTTACAATATTATGAGAGGGGATTTAACTATAAATAGGACAATTACAAATAAACTTACAGGAACAATAGGTTGAAGAGGGCCCTGCTCAATCGAGCTTACATTCTATAGGAGGTGGGGTGTAAAACACATTAGGACAGGAATTTGCAATCAAATAAGGTGGGCTGCCCTTTAGGAGAGGGCTAGAGACAGGTATGTGAGGAAGGGGTTAGTCTTGGAGGCCATAAGCTTTCCTAAAGAGATGGGTTTTAAGGCACTTCTTAAAAGATGCAAGACTAGGGGAGAGTCTGATGGCGGTAGGCAGGATATACCACCGGGGGCGCCACAATCACAAACATGTGAATATATTTACCACATAGTAGTCATGGATATTCATGTAAAGAGATAAAAGCAAAAAATATATAGTGAAGTATTTAATAGCATATAAAACAAAATAATAAAAGACAATTGCACTCACAAATGTAGTTGCACAACGAGAACATATGTCCTGATTGTGCTTGAAAAGCTTGTCAGCCCCTTCCTGGGCTAAAATCCCCTTTTTGTAGTAGGATCCCAGTTACAAAGACTTCAGATGAAATGTAGTTCAAGGCTGGATATGATCCACGAATTGTAGGGACACTGACAGGCTTTTAGTCGCTCGACGCGTTTCGTCTAGTAGACTTTTTCAGGAGCTGTGTGTATTCTTCTTCCGGCTTGTTTAAATAGTAAAAGTTCGCGCGGCTTTCATTGTTGCGCGCATGCGCACTAGGTAAGACTTTACCGCGCATGCGCGCATATCAAGCCTGAACCGCAAACAACTTTATTGATACTCTGTGCCGGCAAACACATTTCCGTACCCGACCACCTGGTCTTACGGAATATTATGTGGGCACTTCAATCGCTACATTTAAACTTCTGGGCAATTTAAAATTATACAATTCATCTAATATATACAGCAGTAATAGTATTAGAATAATAGAAGATAGTGGAAAAAGCTGCTTGTTGCAGCCCAACTTCATGATACATTTAAAACATCACATATTTAATTTATGACATTTAAAATAAATTAGAAATCAAAGATTTAACATACTATAGAGAGAAAAAGAGACACAATAGAGCATTTCATACAATATTGTATATACACAATATTTATATATTGAGGTCATTTAGTTGCTCCAATGGCCATTGGAGGGAATGCCCGCCTGCCAACGTCAAGGCAGACCCCCCTAAGCAGGTCCTAACACTGACCCTTCAGCCTGCTTCCTTGAGCTTCTGGCAAAGATATCTCTAATGAGACAGAAAGGGGTATTATTTATATACACCCCTATACTTATTAACCCTTAATAGGGAACACATGGGGTGGGCGGCAGCATTGTAACCAGGCTGTGTGATACAAAGTAAATACAAATACAAAAAGAGAAGTCCTGCACTTGCTCCCATTACTGCTGGGCCAGCAGCAAGGACTACAATACACATCAGCCCCAATATCACACAGCCTGGTTACAATGCTGCCGCCCATCCCATGTGTTCCCTATTAAGGGTTAATAAGTAAAGGGGTGTATATAAAAAATACCCCTTTCTGTCTCATTAGAGATATCTTTGCCAGAAGCTCAAGGAAGCAGGCTGAAGGGTTAGTGTTAGGACGCGCTTTAGGGGGGTCTGCCTTGACGTTGGCAGGCGGGCATTCCCTCCAATGGCCATTGGAGCAACTAAATGACCTCCATTTGTCTAAATATACATAGGGATTAAGGAGAGAGTGCAGGTAACATTTTCTTTTCTTTGGCCTATACTTTGGAAGCTTTAACTAAATAATATATATACATATACATACATACACCTAGGTAACTCTTATACGTGAGAGAAGACAAAAAACTTTGTCGTGGCACAATTCTTGAAATATCAAGAATCTAATGAGCTATTTGTAGCCCAGACAGAGAGAGATGATTTTAAGTGAACTTGTAAAATGCACTTGGAGTTCAGGTGCTAGGTACACTGTAATTGGCATACAATGCAGAAATTGTGGATCTTAAATAATATGACAAGAGAGACATATATAAAAGTATTTGGCAATAAATAAGCTTAACATTATTAAAGCCTGATGGCTACACAAATCAATTTTATAAGGTATTTAGAGATTTACTGTCCTAACATCTCTTGAGGGTCTTTAATGAGATTGTTGTTAATCGCACTTTCCCTAAGGAGATGTTTTAAGCAAATATTGTTCCGATTCTGATTTTCCTAATTGTTTTATAAGATTTTTTTGAAATTGGCAAAGAAAAGGGAATCTTAAACAATCAAGAATTAATTATTTAAATATACAAACACCAAAGATGCCAGTTTTTTATCATTTGCCAAAGATACACAAAGAGCAAAAAAATCCACCTGGTAGACCGATAGTCTCTCACAAATTTTAGAGAGAACATAATGGGAATCAGACTATAATTTAGTGACATCAGATGTTCTTTTTACACAGTTATAACCCACCAGAAAGGCTGTGAAGCTACTAAATGTTTTCTATTAAATTAAAAATAAATCCCCAAGGAACTTTGAATGTTGAGAAAGTGTCTTAGCTCCTCAGCCGCCATCTTATTCTTATATCAGCCATGTTTGTCCTTTGTGTGACTTTGTGTGCTTGAAGGGTTAAGTATGGACATGTCTGTGATCTTTGCTACAAGTGGTTTCATAAGAAACTGGTTTATCTATTCAATGATCATAATGGAAACATGTAACGGTGGGTTATCACCTTAGGGTGAATGATCAGAAGTGACTGATTCAGAAGTAGACTGAACTGACCATAGCAGGATGAGGTTTAGAGGCAACTAATTACAATGTACTGTGTTTTTTTTTGGGGGGGGGGCATACATATCTTTTATATAATATATTCTAACAAGCTTATATTTTTACATAAACAGAGTTGATCTGTTAATATGCTGCGTATTCTAACTTACGCCATTTTGTATTAGCTTAATACAATAACAATTAATGTGTAAACAAATTCAAGGCTATACTGCAAAGTTCTAACTTACACCATTTTGTCCCAGACGAAATGCAAAAACATATTCAAGGCAATAATTAAAACATAAATATTGAAAGGTTTTATTTAAATGAAATGTTAAATTCATTTACAGCTTTAAATGTGACCAAAAGATACTAAATGATGTGTTAAGCCACGTTAGCCCAATTCACTAGAATAGCATAAGTATTCTACTATTTAAAGTGCACAATTCCTGCACATAATGACTTTGTCTACTCAGGTACATACTTTAGCCTACTGCAATAGCAGAAGGATTAAAGTCCACCAATTTTAAAAGTGAAAGCTTACTTAAATCAATAGTACTATCCCACTGTACCTGCAGTGATAGCAGTACAGACATTAAATACTGGACTAAGAGGAGAACATTCTGTCCTGTAACATGTATCTTGTAGTGTATATGTAGTATACAGCAAGTAGTGAGGGAAAAACAGTTAAAATGCCCTTTATTAGAATGGGGTGAAAATAAACAATGAACTTAACGAAGGAAGGGGGTTAAAAAAGTATTAGTAAGACACACTGGACTGAAAGACAAGTGTGTTAAGCCAACGTGCGGGTACTAATGCCCTACTAGCGACACCAGATAATTAAGTGCTCCTACACTATGTTGTCTGTGTCGTATTGGCAAAGAATGTGAACCCAAATTATCAATATATGTATCCAGTAGCGGAGTATGTCCGTGAATAGGGCTCTTGCAAAGAGTCGTTGTGACCTCCGGTAACTGGACCGTGTAGCGCTTTCGTCTTTAGCCGTGAGCGATGCTCGGCTATCTAGGTAGCTAACCAGGGGGACGAAACTACTGAGTACAAATGTTGTCGTCCTAGTATCTAACGGTATCAGAGTGTGGGTCCCCAATATGAAGTACTGGTCGGTAGCTAAACCTAGGGGGGGGGAGACAGACGTGGCTAGATATTGATAATATGAGAGGGACTCAGAGGGGGCCGTGTCCAGCTGAAAAAACGTCAGATCTGGATGCAGCTCCTTGAAAGTGCAACACGTATACCATGTGATCACTGTTTTGGAGATGATAGCCACCGTCGGGCAATTAGTAGTGATCCCTCAGTATATATATACATATAACTCTCGTTCTCTACATCGGATACTGATAATCCACCTTGTCAGTGTGGGTGTCCTGGACTGAGGAGGATGAGGCAAAAAAGAGGTAGAATGGTGCCTTCGTGGGTACCAGGTACAGTAAAGAGGTAGGAGAGAAATAAGAGTGGAGGATGTGAGATACGTGTAGACACTAGACTAGATTGGCCTCTCCAGACATTAAATACTGTACCAGAGGCGGATCTAGACTTTTTGAGGCCTTAGGCGAAAATCAAATATGAGGCCCCCCTCCCCTCCCCCCCGCCACACGCGCTAAAAATAAAAAATAAGCAGCTGATATTAAAATTAACTGTATAAATTGCATATTTTAAGGCAAACATTAATAAACCTCATAATCTCACTATTAACAAACTTATTTTTGTTAATAAATTATTCTACAAAATACCAAAATATATACAAACATTGGGTATAGATAAAAGGTTTGTGGCTGACTACTTAGTTAATCTTGTTGCTGTCTCCTAAAACTGAAATAAAGTTGTCAACAGTGTATTAAAAGAACACTACAGTATCAGGAGCACAAACGTGTATTCCTGACCCTATTGTGTTTAACTATTTAGCCCCCACCCCCCCAATGAAGTAAAAACGTACCTAATTTCTATAGCTGCACAAGTCCGTCAGCGCCGGATCCGCCCAATTGGCTAACATAATCTAAACTGATGATCTCAGTCAATCACAATGCTTTCCCATAGGAAAGCATCGGATTGGCTGAGATCTTCAATTTTGATGTCAGCCAAGGAGTTAATATATTATTAAAGGGGCACTCCAGGCACCCAGACCACTGCTCATTGGAGTGGTCTGGGTGCCAACTCCCACTACTCTTAACCCTGCAAGTGTAATTATTGCAGTTTTTGATAAACTGCAATAATTACCTTGCAGGGTTAACTCCACCTCTATTGGCTGTCTCCAAGACAGCCACTAGAGGTCACTTCCTCCTTCATAGCACAGATTATCTGTGCTAGAGCGTCGCTGGACGTCCTCATGCTGTGTGAGGACCCCCAGCGTCACTCATTTCCTCATAGGAAAGCATTGAAAATATTTTTCAATGCTTTCCTATGGGGAGCGCTAATGCGCATGCGTGGCATTGCCGCGCATGCGCATTAGGTCTCCTCGGCCGGTGGGCGGGATCAGTCTCGCCCACCGGCCGACGGAGACAGTAGGAGGAGCGGCGCGGAGGAGGAGACAGCGACGAGGGACATCGTCGCTGCCTCAGGTAAGTGACTGAAGGGGTTTTCACCCCTTCAGTAACCGGGTATTGGGGGGTGGGAGGGAGAGGGTACCTCCAGTGCCAGGAAAACTGATTGTTTTCCTGGCACTGGAGTTTTCCTTTAATGATAATAATTTATATAATTATGATAATATATTATAATGAATTATTATATTTAAAATTGTTAAGTAATATTGTCATGATATACCACCTTTATTCTGTGGAAAGATGGGGGGGGGGTTGGGGTACAGCTCTCCTGCTTTTTTTCTCTCTTCTGCTCTGCTCTCCTTCCCTTTTCTTTATTTTCCTTTGCTCTCTTTCCCTTCCCCTTTAATTTATTTTCAATGTGCTCTCTTTGCCTTTAATTTATTTTCCTTTGCTCTCCTTCCGTTCCCCTTTAATTTATTTTCTTTTGCTCTCCTTCCCTTTCCCTTTAATTTAATTTTCTTTTGCTCTCCTTCCCTTTCCCTTTAATTTAATTTTCTTTTGCTCTCCTTCCCTTTCCCTTTAATTTAATTTTCTTTTGCTCTCCTTTCCTTTCCCTTTAATTTAATTTTCTTTTGCTCTCCTTCCCTTTCCCTTTAATTTAATTTTCTTTTGCTCTCCTTTCCTTTCCCTTTAATTTAATTTTCTTTTGCTCTCCTTTCCTTTCCCTTTAATTTAATTTTCTTTTGCTCTCCTTTCCTTTCCCTTTAATTTAATTTTCTTTTGCTCTCCTTTCCTTTCCCTTTAATTAAATTTTCTTTTGCTCTCCTTCCCTTTCCCTTTAATTTAATTTTCTTTTGCTCTCCTTTCCTTTCCCTTTAATTAAATTTTCTTTTGCTCTCCTTTCCTTTCCCTTTAATTAAATTTTCTTTTGCTCTCCTTTCCTTTCCCTTTAATTTAATTTTCTTTTGCTCTCCTTTCCTTTCCCTTTAATTTAATTTTCTTTTGCTCTCCTTTCCTTTCCCTTTAATTTAATTTTCTTTTGCTCTCCTTTCCTTTCCCTTTAATTTAATTTTCTTTTGCTCTCCTTTCCTTTCCCTTTAATTTAATTTTCCTTTGCTCTCCTTCCCTTCCCTTCCCCTTTAATTTATTTTCTTTTGCTCTCCTACCGTTTCCCTTTAATTTATTTTAATTTGCTTTCCTTCCCTTCCCCTTTAATTTATTTTCTTTGGTCTCCTTTCCTTTCCCTTTAATTTAATTTTCCTTTGCTCTCCTTCCCTTCCCCTTTAATTTATTTTACTTTGCTCTCCTTACCTTTTTCTCTCTTCTCCTCTGCTCTCCTGAGTCCGTCCGTTTTCTCCATTTTCTCTCTTCTCCTCTGCTCTGTTTTCTTCAGCAGCAGCTACTCTTCTCTCTTCTTCTTGGTACCGCAGGCGGGGGAATGCAGGGAGGGGTTACGTCATGACGTTGTCGCGTCGTGACGTCATCGGCATCGCGGATTGGCCGATTACCAGGAAGTGTGCAGGAGGAGGGGAGGGGACTCACTCCTGCACGGATGAAACCCATGTGAGAGGGTTTCATCTTTCAATAGCGCCGGCGCCGCGGCAATCTTAATGCGGCCGCCGGCCGGCTTTAAAGTGTTTATTAATTTTTTTTTTTTTACTGGGAAAGAGAGCCCTGCAGCGGCTCTCTAATTATACGGTTTAGTCGGCCGCAAGGCCCCTTCTAGCGCGAGGCCTTAGGCGGCCGCCTAAACCGCCTAATTAGAGAGCCGCCTCTGTACTGTACTGACTACAATCAGATTAGACACATGTAATCTAAGTGGATTTCTCAAGCATGAAATAAAATGAACTATCAATGTTGTTCATATATAAATGGATCACTGTTGTTTATAAATAAATATATAGACTAGGCATTAAAGAGCATTTACATGCTGTGCCAGGCTGACTCAGAGCCAGGAACTATTTTTTTATTTTTTTTATTTAATAAAAAAAAAAAAAAGGAAGTTTAAAATTCTAGAGAAAAGTCCACAGTGATGGGTATACCTCAACCACACATGATGGGTAAAATAATTACTTCTAAGAGCTATATGCTGCTGCAATTATGTATATAAATACTGATTAAGGAACGGCGCACCAATAAAAGTTTTTAATTTTATAAGGCGACTTAAGATCGCCCATCTCAATTCATATATGGCTAATTTAATAATATGTAGTAAGAGCAATGTGAAAAAAGTTTATGTGATTCGCAAAGCCTGCAATATTCTAAACAGACATTAAATGACATTAAAAACGTGTCTATTAAAGTGATAATGCTTAGATATATAATCTTACATTGCATATCACATATCTGATATATGAAAATATAATTGAAGAGACATTACTGTCCAATGCCCCCTCAAATCTATACTTTTATGTGGTCACCTCCAAAGGGTCCTCTGAAACCAGGGGGGCTGAGAGGGGTGCTCATCCAAAAAGGAATCTGATTCCAGACTTATAAAAATAAATAAAATAAATAATAGAAAGGTATTGTGGGAACACCCGGAAAATGCATTTATGTATGTAATCTTAATTTGCAGATGATATATGCCTCAAAGACATGTAACGGATATTTAAATAAATATGCAGGTATCTTTAAAAATAAATCAATGTAAAAAATAAATTATTTTTACGTTTTATTTTTAATCCCAATATAAACAGCTTTCTTAAACAGATTCAAGTACAAGTACTTATGACACGAACTATACAGAATCCATTTACAACAAGCAGGTATAGTATAAATGCAAAGTTCTGGGTTTTTTATGATTTATTATTGCCCAAGAAATCTCTGAACATATTCCGAATTTTTGGGAGCAGCAGGTAATGACAGCAGATTGCAATGGACACCATCACAATATTGATTTGCCGATTGAGGTCAGAGCTTTAAAGAATAAATAAATAAATGTTCTATGACTTGCTAGACCACTGGCTTTTAATGAACAGTTGGCACAACACATACAATAGTTTGTTATAATGCACATTATGTATACAGGGTAAAAATGCTATTTCACTGTTTAATAGACTTACCCAGTATTTAGGGACGACATGTTTCTTTTCAGTGCAAGGTCATTTTGTGACTATTCAATTTTAAAAAGCTGTTCTTTATCTCACATTATGAACCGCCTTGTAATTCCTATGCACACTAAAAGTTGGCCCTTAAATGTAATTGTTTTAACTTTAATATTTCATAGTTAATATCTATATTTATTTATAAAATATTTTATTTATAAAATATTTTACCAGGAAAGATACATTGAGATTTCTCTCGTTTTAAAGTATGTCCTGGGTATAATATGTTTCATTAGTTATTGTATCAAATACCCAAACAATTATATGTTTCCATAATGGCTCAAAACTATGTAGCTACAAAGATGATATTGTAATAGGGACTATGTATCCTTAGTTAAATGGAAGCCGTCTCTATAATATTACATGTGTAAATTAACCAGACAAACTGGCACAGGTATCCATGTCCTAATTAAAATAACATTTAGAGTAAAAATAATAAAAATAAAAATAATAATAATAACCTACTAGTGCTATATAACATAATTACATGTGTATCAGGCATATATACAGATTTACAGATTTAGAAACAAATTTATTTACAAGACGTATGGGGGGAATTCATAAATTAATCCGATATAAAGGATGTATATGAAAAGCCCAAATTGAGACCAAGTGGTGATAGTGTCTTAAGCTTGTAGATCCAGAAACTCTATTTGTAAGAGTTTTTTATCTAGATCACCTCCCATTGGTCCCAATGTAACCCTTTCTATGCCACAGAATCTAATCCCCTCCGGTGACCCACCATGATGTAATTTGAGATGTTTAGAGACTGGTGTATCTATCAATCTTCTCGGATTCGCTGAATTAACATGTTCCCTTATTCTGAGCTTAAATATACGAGATGTTTTGCCAACATAAAGTTTCTTACAAGAACAGGTAAGTAGATAAACTAAACCTTTCGATTGGCAATTGAAAAAGGTTTTAACATTGAATTCCTGGGAATAGGAGGAATCTGGGAAGGTTTTTGAGGGGCGACGTATGAAGTTACAGGCTTTACATCTGCCGCACTGGTATGTAACTATTATTGGGGACTTCAGCCAAGTTGGATTCTGAGGGGTATTTTTGAGGTGACTTGGGACTAAATCTAGTTCTTGCAGTCACCGAAGCATGAGATGTAATCACTGTATGTATATGTGAGTCCTGGTGCAGTAGGGGCCAGAATCTTTCCAAAATCTTGATAATTGAATACCGGCATCAAAATTCCCTATGCACCTGATAATTTCTTGTGATGGTTTTTGGTTGGTATCCTCTAATAAGAGGTCTTAACGGTCTGCAAGAAGTGCACGTTTGTATGCATTTTTAATGCATCTGTTTGGATACCCCTTTTGTTGAAACTGACGTTGTAGAGTCTTGGCCTTGAATTTGAAGTCCTCTACGGTAGAGCAGTTGCATCGAAGGCGTAAATATTGTCCAATCAATATGCCTTTTTTAAGGGGTGGAGGATGGTAACTTTCCCAATTCAACAAACTGTTAGTCGCTATTGGTTTATGGAATAGTGTGGACTTAAGATGTCCATCCTCTGTCAACATGATGGTAATATCCAAGAAATTAATTATCTTTCCCCCAACTTCACTCGTTACTGTCAAATTAATGTCATTCATATTCAGGGTTGTCACAAAGTCCTGGAAGAGAGCTATGGTGTCTGTCCAGATGATCAAGACATCATCGATGCATCTCTTCCATAATTTGATGTGTCTGGTATATCTCTGCATGTTTGTATTAAACACCCTAGTTCTCTCCCACCAGCCCAGGTGGAGGTTGGCATATGTGGGGGCACAAGCCGTCCCCATAGCCGTTCCTCTTACCTGGTGGTAGTATTTACCCTGGAAAATAAAATAATTATGTGTCAAGATAAATTTAATCAAATCCTGCACCAATTGATTGTGTATAGATGAAACTATAGGGAGCACATCCATAAAGGCTCAAATATGTTTTAAACCCACTTCGTGTGGTATAGAGCTATATAAGCTACATAGGATGGCATCACCTGTAAGTGATATTTCCTCTATAGTGTTCAAGGTATGCTTCGTATCTCTCAAGTACGACAGAAGTTCAACAACCAATTTCCTCAGGATCTGGTCCACATACAAGCTGGCATTTTGGGTCAAATTACCCTTTCCAGAGACAATTGGTCTACCACTTAGTTCTGGTTTTTGTTTATGTACTTTTGGGAGGGCATAGAATGTTGCAATTATAGGGGTTTTGACCAGTATGAAGTTATATTCATCTTTGGAAATTAAAGACATGGTCAGGGCTGTATCCAGGATATTTTTGAGTTCCACTAAATACTTTTTGGTGGGGTCATTAGTAAGTATTTCATATGTGTCCCTATCTTGAATCAGATTATGTACCATCGATACATAGTCGGGTTTATTCAAGATGACTGTATTCCCACCCTTATCAGATGGTTTAAATATCACCTCATCCAACGTCTTCAGATGTTTAAGGGATATTTGTTCTTGTGGGGTGATGTTACTGCCGGGTTGGATCATAAGATCTTTCTGGTTAATTTTGTCTATTTCACCACACATTAGCTCAACAATTAAGTCAATATATTTGAATTCTGCCAAGTGTGGGGTAAATAGACTCTTTCTCCTTAAAGGACCACTCTAGGCACCCAGACCACTTCAGCTTAATGAGGTGGTCTGGGTGCCAGGTCCCTCTAGGATTAACCCTTTTTTTTATACACATAGCAGTTTCAGAGAAACTGCTATGTTTATACTGAGGTTTAATCCAGCCTCCAAAACCTCTAGTGGCTGTCTCATTGACAGCTGCTAGAGGCGCTTGCGTGCTTCTCACTGTGAAAATCACAGTGAGAGCACGCAAGCGTCCATAGGAAAGCATTGTAAATGCTTTCCTATGCGACCGGCTGAATGCGAGCGCGGCTCCTGCCGCGCATGCGCATTCAGCCGATGACGTCGCATGGAAGAAGGAGGTAAGCTCCCCGCCCGGCGCTGGAGAAAGAGGTAAGTTTAACCCCTTCCTCCCCCCAGAGCCCGGCGGGAGTGGGTCCCTGAGGGTGGGGGCACCCTCAGGGCACTATAGTGCCAGGAAAATGAGTATGTTTTCCTGGCACTATAGTGGTCCTTTAATTGTGTAAAAGGAGGTTGCGGGTTTACAGATATGTCATTGCAGGAAAGTAAGTCAACAAGTGTGTCTAAAAGACAGATGTCCAAAGCTTATAGGCCCAAATTTTTAGCTCTTTTCTCATCGCGAATGCGATAGAATTTGTGCAACGCCAATTTTCTTGCGAAAAAGTGTATGTCCTTCTTCCAGCTAAACTTATCAAATTTAGAAACTGGAACGAAGGACATTCCACATTGTAATAATTGTGATACAGATTTCGTGGGGGTATAGTAAGAAAGGTTAATGATTTGATTCTCTGCCGGTGTCCTAGCTAATACCGTTTCCTTCTGAATCGTTGTGGAGGTCTGGCACGGCTCCGTATTTGTGGTGCTGTGTTGTCCTCCATGTGCGGGTTCCCTAAAAAAGTCACCCCTCTTTTGAGGATACTTCTGGTGTTATATTCGTGGGGTATTTGAGTACCTCCCTTATTAGAGTCTGAGTCAGAACCACTAGTTTCATATTCGGAAGTGGAAATTGGCTCAGAGAAACTGAAATCTCCCTTATAAACTTAGAGTCTTTACGAATCTTGATGTTCTTGAGTTTAGTTTCTAGTGATTCGAAATTAGGTTCACTCTTAAATTTTTCGATCTTATTAATTTGCTCATCAACCTCTTTGTTTATTGTTATCAATCTTTTTTATTCAAATTTACAGAGTATTTCCATAAATCTATTGGAACAAATTCCCGCTGCTTCATCCCACTCTTTTATGAACTCTTCCTCTTCAATATGTGACACTGGGATATTTTTTACCCTCAAGCCTCTATAAGTTGGTATAAGTTGTTTTTTCAAGTAATTTTCTAACGATGCAATTTCCCATCCCGTTTTAATTTGTTGTTGAAACAGATTTGTCAATCTGTTAAATGATGAGAGAATGTCATCGCTAGTAGAGAGAGACTTCTTCATTTCATACTGCTTACTCTCTCTTTCTCCTATCTGCAATCATTTCTTCTCTGGATACCATTGTGCAACAATCCTACATTATTTGTTTGGTCTTTTTGTGACCATGATCAACAGCCCTATACTGTCTTTTATTTTAGGGACCTGATCCTCTATTGCTATTTAGCATATTTGGATGGTTCCACTTTGGGTCTCTGTGTACAGGGTTCGAGATCTAGAACTTTAAGAGACAGCACCCAGACGCACACAAGTGCTAGATCAGAGATAGGGGTCACAAATTGGGATTGATATTTCTATTTAGCTAGCCTCCTAATAAAGCTTTATTTCAGTATTTTATATCATATCCCCTGATCTATTTGGAAGTGACCTCTACCTGCTTCTACCTTGGATGCATAGTGGCATTAGTTATATTTGTATATACAGGGAGTGCAGAATTATTAGGCAAATTAGTATTTTGACCACATCATCCTCTTTATGCATGTTGTCTTACTCCAAGCTGTATAGGCTCGAAAGCCTAAGCATATTAGGTGATGTGCATCTCTGTAATGAGAAGGGGTGTGGTCTAATGACATCAACACCCTATATCAGGTGTGCATAATTATTAGGCAACTTCCTTTCCTTTGGCAAAATGGGTCAAAAGAAGGACTTGACAGGCTCAGAAAAGTCAAAAATAGTGAGATATCTTGCAGAGGGATGCAGCACTCTTAAAATTGCAAAGCTTCTGAAGTGTGATCATCGAACAATCAAGCGTTTCATTCAAAATAGTCAACAGGGTCGCAAGAAGCGTGTGGAAAAACCAAGGCGCAAAATAACTGCCCATGAACTGAGAAAAGTCAAGCGTGCAGCTGCCAAGATGCCACTTGCCACCAGTTTGGCCATATTTCAGAGCTGCAACATCACTGGAGTGGCCAAAAGCACAAGGTGTGCAATACTCAGAGACATGGCCAAGGTAAGAAAGGCTGAAAGATGACCACCACTGAACAAGACACACAAGCTGAAATGTCAAGACTGGGCCAAGAAATATCTCAAGACTTTTCTAAGGTTTTATGGACTGATGAAATGAGAGTGAGTCTTGATGGGCCAGATGGATGGGCCCGTGGCTGGATTGGTAAAGGGCAGAGAGCTCCAGTCCGACTCAGACGCCAGCAAGGTGGAGGTGGAGTACTGGTTTGGGCTGGTATCATCAAAGATGAGCTTGTGGGGCCTTTTCGGGTTGAGGATGGAGTCAAGCTCAACTCCCAGTCCTACTGCCAGTTTCTGGAAGACACCTTCTTCAAGCAGTGGTACAGGAAGAAGTCTGCATCCTTCAAGAAAAACATGATTTTCATGCAGGACAATGCTCCATCACACGCGTCCAAGTACTCCACAGCGTGGCTGGCAAGAAAGGGTATAAAAGAAGAAAATCTAATGACATGGCCTCCTTGTTCACCTGATCTGAACCCCATTAAGAACCTGTGGTCCATCATCAAATGTGAGATTTACAAGGAGGGAAAACAGTACACCTCTCTGAACAGTGTCTGGGAGGCTGTGGTTGCTTCTGCACGCAATGTTGATGGTGAACAGATCAAAACACTGACAGAATCCATGGATGGCAGGCTTTTGAGTGTCCTTGCAAAGAAAGGTGTCTATATTGGTCACTGATTTGTTTTTGTTATGTTTTTGAATGTCAGAAATGTATATTTGTGAATGTTGAGATGTTATATGGGTTTCACTGGTAAAAATAAATAATTGAAATGGGTATATATTTGTTTTTTGTTAAGTTGCCTAATAATTATGCACAGTAATAGTCACCTGCACACACAGATATCCCCCTAAAATAGCTAAAACTAAAAACAAACTAAAAACTACTTCCAAAAATATTCAGCTTTGATATTAATGAGTTTTTTGGGTTCATTGAGAACATGGTTGTTGTTCAATAATAAAATTAATCCTCAAAAATACAACTTGCCTAATAATTCTGCACTCCCTGTACTTTATTTATTTATTTTACTTTATTTATGGTCTCTACTTTTGTTGTGGGTTAGTCGAGGCATTATCAATATCCATTCCCTACGTGGCTTTATTTATATCCAGGTGATATATACATATTGGTCAGATTTAAATCATTAGAAATCATGATTACATAAGGAATATATGGTTATAAAAATTCCATTCCTGCAGGTGGAATAAAGATAACGATATATTAACGATAAATTTGCCATATGCTAGCATACTGAATTGTATCCAGAGGTATTGACTTGTTCTGATATAAGATAGTGAATCTTATTTAGGAAAGTTAAAATTCTGCAAATGTAAAAATCTGGTAGAATTATTCTTATTGGATGGTCCTAGGAATGGTCAAATGATCTGGTATGAACATTACTTTAATTATAAAGTTGCAACATAATAGGATATCTTGCCTATGAGGATTGTAGCCAGCAGTGGAAGGGTTAATTCAGTGTGATCTGAATGTCAGCCACAGTTTTATTGCACTGCTGTGTGCTGTTAAATTCTGCCTTCTGTGTGAAGTTGGTTTCCAAACAGTGTCCTATCATAAATCATGTTAAATTGTTGACAACTGGTTGCTTTTAGCCGCTGTATCGTGTTGAAACTATTGCCATATTGTATAATTATGTTATACCTAATTATTCACTGATTGTCACGCATGTTACATTATTATTTTTATTATTATTGTCACAATAAATTATATTTTTATAATTAATTTGTGATTACTGTGTGAAGTAAAAATCCTCTAGTGAACTTCCTCTAGGATCTAAGAGAAGTAAAATCGTGAGTAATTCTCAGCTTCATATTATTATTTAGGGACAGTGCCAAGATATCAATTTTGATATAATAAAAATTAATAAAATCATTTTTGATAATTTTTATGAAAATATTATTTTTAATATTTATACCCCATAAATATCCTCACAGTGGCTCCATTCTGTCCTTAGAGTCCAACACCAGTGTTTTGTTTTTTTTCTCAAAAAAAATGTTCTTGTGCATACTTGGGCCCACTAGTTCCTGAGATGGTAAGGATTTTTTTTCTTCCCATCAGAGCAATATTCAGCCAAAATTAGTTAGCTGTGAACCAGAGAGCTCACTCACAGTGAGACCACATACATGGATAGCTAGACCATGCCCCCAGGATTGCCACATTTAATGATACCAAATTAGGGAACACATTGTGTACACATTTAGACACACAAACAAAAACATAATCACAGACATATATATTCACACAAACATATAATATTGATTTACTTTTAAGAGATCAACCCAGTCTCTGTACTTGAGCCTAGAAGGACTAGAGTGGATCCTCTCCCTGGTGGCTAGTGGTTGCCACTGGATTCACTGTGCTCTTCCTACACAGTTCCCACCAGCGCTTTGTAGTGATTACGGGGTAGTGATAAAGTGTCATCACATTCCAGCTGCCCGGCATCAATAAAGTGGATGTGAGGGAACTGTGCTCCTTCACCGCCCTCCCAAAACAGTATATTTGGGCATTGTAGGCAACTATCATGCAGGCAGACAGGTGCCTGCTCTGCTAAGGCTGACCCCCACAAATAGAAGGTCACTGTCACCTGCCTGAGCTGCATTAAGCTTGTGTTGGCCCTGCTTGAGAACAGATGGCCATGATTTTGCCATGGGATTTTCATGTGTAACGGATTCATCCGCACATAGAAATGTTTATGATGGTATTTACCATCCTGACAGGAATAGTTGTGCCCATCTGCAACCATGCGCCTGGATACCTGATAAATGCAGCATGTCTAGGGATGCCAGCCACTGCGAATCTATGCCACTTTATAGCCCCATGGTCGCCCACGTTAAAGACGATGTCGGCATGCGTGTGACGTCACGTGCGCGCATGTGTTGAGGTCAAAGGCTGGGTACAACCAATCGGATAAACAGGAGGGTTATTTAAACTAATTTTTACATTCTCTCATTGCCCTCTCGTGGTTTCTGCCTGAGGGTAATCTGAGAGTGCGTTCCTGATCTTGATATTTTGGTATTTGACTTTGGCTTCGTTCTGACTTCCCTGATTTCTGGTATCCTTGACTTTTGGCTTTTTCTCATAGTTGTGCCTGATTCTGTATCCCTGAACTCGGCAAGTAGTCTGACTATTCTTGGAAACTTTAAGTCAGGCCATCCTAAGGTCCAGTTAGATGTTATCCTTAGTCCTAGGTGTGATGCAATTCTGCATGCTGGATCAATTAGTAATCCTGACAGCATGCTTGGAAACTGCATCGAGAGGGTCTTATAAGGCCCACACGCAGGCCATATGTTGCTGACCTAGATAGACATATGTTATACGTTACATACTACCTGCTTGGAAAATTCTGTGATGAAGGACTTATAAAGTTAGATTTTGTAGATGGGTGTGCCAACAATTTTATAATATGACCGGAGTCTTCATATTTTGCGTTAAACTCTCTTTACTAAACTCCAGCAGCACAGATTTAACAAGAAAATTTCAACCAATAAAAACACAGACTGTAAGAGGATAAACAAGGCCCTCACCAATCTAATTCCTCCTCATTCTTTGCTGCTCTTGCTGTGCACAGGTCAGAGTTATTAGTTCCATTATTCTTGTCTTTGCTTAGTATTATTTCATTATTGATTTTACATTTAATATTTTACTTGTGTGCCTTCACCCTCCCACCACTCGGTCTAAAGTACCCTTACTGCCCTATCTTTGCCACACTATGCCTGTACCATCTTATTTGTGGCCCATTTCCAAGTCTGGGCTTTATAGCCTCTGGTGACCTGCTTTCCTTAATTGAGGCCACCATTGCCACAATTACGCTAGTTTATTCAGCTTGTTTCCACACGTCGGGGTACTTGGGATGGGTGCTGTGGGTATGGAGAACACTGTTTATTTGTTCCTGCAGAGCCGCAGCTCCACAGCCTCGCCAACCTTGGATCTTGAGAGACCTCGCAAGATGCTAAGATGCCATTTTAGGTGTATTCAGATCGTGTCTCGGGGTCTGAATCGGTACTGCGTTATTTGAAGTTCATTATAACTGCTCACTTGTACATTTACATTTACTCAAATTAAAAGCCTCCTCCTTGTTATTCCAAATTAAAACACTGGTACTAAAGTCCCTACTTGACATTTTATGACACATTATCTACATAAGGAAAGGACCAGTTCTTATCTACCCTACAGATAAAACTATTACTGCTGTATGTTTATAGAGGTGACCTCCTAAATAGTGCTAATATATATTATGGGACATACCTTTGGAGGAATTATTGCCAATATTCAGTGGTACCCCATGATACCTGTACATGGGTAATGCCCTTGTCTTTCTGCCAGCTGATCAAGGGGCTGCCTTCATCAGAGAAAAGGCAGTGTTTACATTAAAATGCCTGTAGGGACTGGCTATACAGACCAGAACAACTACATTAATCTGTAGTTGTTCTGGTGACTATAGTGTTCCTAACTTTAGCACATGGTTAGTACTTCCAGACCCAAAATTTGGATGCTTGCATACCTCATACAAACACATTGCCATGATTTACCTACACACATAAATACTACTCTAAAAAAACAAACACGTATTTATATTACTCTGAATCCACATATTGTGACACTACACATAAAAACATACATATATTCACTTACACACAGAAACATACATTTACTTTACAAGCACATACAATCAAATACACGGTACATACACAATCTTATATACTAACATATATATTGATCTGCTGCTGGAGTTTTAGTAAAGATTGTTTAATGCTAAATATGCGACACCTGTCATTAATAAAATTAAGATTATAGGTACACTGTGTACAAACAAAAGTGGAAACCACCCAGAATACGTATAGATATGTAAAGACAAAATATAAAAATGGGACAACCTGATATGGGTCAGCTGTCCTTAGGATCAAAATCTATGAAAGAATTTAAATAGTCTCCATAGCGTAAAAAAGTACATATAAATGTGGAATATAAGTGAGATAAGAAATGCACTCACAAACAAACGATAATTCAGGCCTTTTTACCCTCTCAGGGGTTATGTGATGAGTGTAGATATCCTCCAACACGATATATGTAAATGTAGAAAGTGTAAAGAAATGCAATATAGTGAAGTATGTTCAAAAAGGTACAAAATCACATTTATTCATTGCACTTACAAGATGGTAGTTTTAAAAAGGCATCTCTCCATATACATATGGAACTTCCAGTGGAGGTAGTGTAGTGTCCACAGTGGAGGTCCAAAATTGATAGAAGAGTTACAGGATTCAAAATAAATAAATAAATAAAAACAATTGAAAGTTCAAATAATGTCCGGTTAGTATCCAACGCGTTTCGTCCTTTCATAAGTTGGACTTCTTCAGGGATAACCTTGGGTCCATCTCGGATGGTTTTTATATCGTCGTGGGCAATTTTCGGAATCCTATACACATGTAGAAAGCTTGCGTTCCACTAATGGAACGCACTGATCGGGCGCGAAATCCATAAAGTTTTATCAAAACAGTTCCGGGTTGTGGTGCGCATGCGCGTGAGAACGCGCATGCGTCAGCTAGAAAACACCGCTGCCTAGAGGGGACAAAAAGACAGAGAACGGCAAAAACGCCTAAGCAAAAAAATCACATCTGTTTTTTACCTTAAAGTACACAAATTGGTATAATGGTATAGCTATGGTTCCATATTATTTGTATCTTATTTCCAATGTCACCAGTATGTATATATATATGGATATTTTTAGGGGTTGGTATATATAGCTATTTAAGGAATTTAAGAGAATTGTTTAGGCGAATTTTACTTGATTGGAAATTTAGCTTAATATATGTAGTGCTGTTAAAGGCGCACTCACCCTCATCTAAATGTCATTAAAGGCATATTCACCTTTATATAAATAAATTTCATATGTTTCTTGAAAGGTACAGAGTAAATGAAATTGAATCTTGGGATAATAAATGTAGATCATAGATTGGAAACACAAAAACCATAAAAATTATAAATATAAATATGGTGATATTGGAGTGATGTTACATTTGACTCCTATTATAAGGAGATACTTAGAAATTATAAAATTGCATAAAAATATTTACATAAACAATATATAATCAATATATACATTATCGTGGACATCCCCCAAAGAGATCACATGCAGAAAACTTGATTAGATAAGGCCTTGTAAATCAATTTCTTGATTGAGTCCAAGGTTTAAAGTTTTTAAATTAAAAATCCACAGAGCTTCTTTTCTAACTAGCTCCTGTAGCCTGTCTCCACCTCTCCACCCTAATTGGACTGAATCTATTCCAAAAACTTGTAGGGTGTTCCAGGAAAATAAAGGGCATGAATTGCAGTGTTTTGGTACACTGTGGTCAATTTTATTTTTACGTATATTGTTGTAATGTTCTAATATTCGGATATGTAATTTTCTAGATGTGCGGCCCACATATTGGGCCCCACAGCCACATTGTAGTAAATAAATTACAAAAGAAGAAGAACATTGAATATGATTTTTTATTTTGTATGTTTTTTTCGTATATGTACCTGTGAAGTCATGAATTTTTCTTTTTAAATAAGTACATGTAGAACAATGACCACAGCTATAAAACCCTTGTATTTGGACCTTTAGAAAGTTGTTACCGGTGGGGGTAATTGGTAGTAGGCTAGGTGCCAGTTTATTCTTTAGATTATTTGATTTTTTATAAATTACCGTGGGGCGGTCTGGTAATGTATCTTTTAAGATCTCGTCTCTTTTTAGAATGTACCAATGTTTTTTGAGGATTTTTTCCACCTGTCTTGCTTGAGAATTATATTGTGTGACAAACGCAAATTCAAATTTGTTGTTTTTGTTAGTATTCTTACATTTATCTCCATTTTTGTCTTTTTTTATATTATTCCATTTAAATCTGTTTTTTAATTTTTGTTTAACAGTTAGAGGTTCTAGACCTTCCTTATCTTTGTTAATCAAAAATAGTGATCTGTCAGAATTAAGTATTTCAGTTTTAGAGATTTCCATTTTCTGAATATTATACCCTTTCTCTGCATATCTCTGTTGAATAATGTTGGACTGTTCCAGAAACACATCATCCTCTGTGCAATTCCTTCTAAGCCGGGTGAATTGGCTTTTAGGAATATTGGAGAGCCAGGAAGGATAATGAGTACTGGAACATTCTATTGCTGTATTGCAATCAGTGGGCTTAAAGTATGTCTTGGTTTTTAACTGGTTGTTTTCTACGTACACAGTTAAATCCAAGAAATTAATACTTGAACTACTAGATACTGAAGTGAATTTCAAATTATATTCGTTATTGTTAACTTGTACCAAAAAAGAATTAAGGCCCTCCAGAGGTCCATCCCAGACAATCAAAACATCATCGATGAAGCGTCGCCACAGGACCAAACCACCCCCATCCTGGTCCGCCAACTTGATGTGCTGGCGTTCCCAATGGGACACATACAAGTTGGCGAAGCTGGGGGCAAATTTAGTACCCATGGCGACGCCGCATCGCTGAAGAAAAAACTGTCCGTTGAACCAGAAAAAGTTCTTAGTGAGTACGAATTGGATACAACTCACCAAAAACTCAATCTGGGAATCCTCTAGAACTTGTTGTGATTTTAGGGTATCTTGAATACAGGAAATCCCCTTAGCATGGGGAATATTTGAGTATAAAGCTGTAATATCTGCTGTGGCTAAAAGATAGGAAGATTTCCAAACTATGGATTGTAGATCCTGTAAAATATGTTTGGTGTCTTTAATAAAAGTATTGTGTAATGGGACATACGGTTGTAAAAATAAATCCACATACTCTGATAAATTACATGTCAAGGAATTAATTCCGCTAATTATAGGGCGGCCAGGGGGGTTTTTTGTATTCTTGTGGATTTTTGGCAAAAAATAAAAAACTGCTACTTTGCAGTTCGGATTATAGATGTATTTAAATTCATCTGAGTTGATGATCTGTTTATCTAAACCTATAGATAACAGTGTATTTAATTCTGCCAAGAATCCAGAAGAAGGGTTTTTGTCTAAAATTTGATATGTGTTAGCATCATGCAAAATATTATAAGCTTCCTGTAAATAATATGATTTGTTCATAATAACAATCCCCCCTCCCTTGTCTGCTTCTTTTATAACCAAATTGTGGTTTTCCGTGAGTGCAGTCAATGCAGATTTTTCTTTTTTTGTAAGATTCGGCTTAAATTTGCTATCCGCAATTTTATTTAGATCTTCTTGTACCAAGTCATTAAAGACTTCCAAGAATTTCCCTTTAGCTGCCCATGGAAAGAAATTAGATTTGGGTTTTAGAGTAGTGTGGATAATTTTCAACTCCGTATTGGGAGCTTCTTTTTCTTTGCTAGAATCTATTGGTGTATTTACATTTGGTTCTGGTTCAATCTTATTAATTTCCTTACTTTTGAAGAATCTTTTTAATGTTAATTTTCTTAGAAATTTCTGGTTATCCAAGTAAAGATTGAAGGGATTACTCCTTGAGGATGGAGCAAAGTTTAAGCCCTTCTTGAGTAATGATAAATCTTGTGGTGTGAGGGGTGTATCAGATAAATTAAAAATGCCATCAAGGTGATTTAATTCTGTCTGTAAGAGAGGTGGAGTGGAGGATCCTCCTCCTCCACCTCTAGGTGCGGTCTTTTCTTTGTGGGAGATTTTAAATTTTGGAATCTGTTTTGGGTGTGTATGGAAAATTGAGTTTGATCTAATTTTAGGTCTGGCTCCTTGCCTAAAAAAACTTCCTGATTGTTTTTGGAATATTTAGAGTAATTGGAGGAATAACTTTTTGATGTATAGGGGGGAGTATTGTTTTTTTGGTGTGTGCGATTAGGAGTCTCATGTAGATTTTTTCTAAATGAAGGCTTAGAATATCCATTAGAGTTGGAATTAGAGTGCCGTCTTGTATATAATCTTTTTGGATTAGGGTCTTGGAATCTAGAGTTTTGTTGGTTTTTTGGGTTTTGATGGTTTTTATATGGGTATCTTAAAGGTCCGTGTTCCTGTTTTAACTTGGGCCAGTTCCTTTGATTCCCCTTTTGGTAATCCTCTTGATCCCTCCTAAACTTAGTTGATTTTGTGTTAGCAATTTTTTCATCAACGGCTTTGATTTTCTCTTTTAAAATTGTATAGTTGTTTTCTACTGCTTTAAGTTCTGCATGTGTAGATAACTCATTTTCTATTTTATTGATTTCATCCTCTAAGGATTTTAAAGATCTTTTTTGATAGTTAATTAAGCCTATCATGTATTTTCTTGAACATTCATCATTTGCACTATGCCAGTCTTGCATTAGTAGTTTATCCTCTAAACCAAAGGCTGGCATTTTTTGTATTCTTAAACCACGTGGGATGATGTCATAGGCTAAGTATTGTTCTAATGATGTAATTTCCCACCATTTTCGAGTCTCTTTCTCTAATAGACGTTCCAGCTGGATAAATTTATGGTTTAGGGAACTGTCTATAGATATATTTCGCCCCCTAAATAAGGTATCAATCCTTAGTTTTCTGTCATGTCTCATCTCGTCATAAACATTTTGTGCGGCCATAACAGTAGTGATATACAATCGTGAAGTGACAAATAATATAACAACAAAAAATAAAGTATATACACTAAAGATGAACACGTATACTATGGGTAGCCCCAGGTGAACTTCACAATCACCTATGGAAATATATAGTGTGTACAAACAAAAGTGGAAACCACCCAGAATACGTATAGATATGTAAAGACAAAATATAAAAATGGGACAACCTGATATGGGTCAGCTGTCCTTAGGATCAAAATCTATGAAAGAATTTAAATAGTCTCCATAGCGTAAAAAAGTACATATAAATGTGGAATATAAGTGAGATAAGAAATGCACTCACAAACAAACGATAATTCAGGCCTTTTTACCCTCTCAGGGGTTATGTGATGAGTGTAGATATCCTCCAACACGATATATGTAAATGTAGAAAGTGTAAAGAAATGCAATATAGTGAAGTATGTTCAAAAAGGTACAAAATCACATTTATTCATTGCACTTACAAGATGGTAGTTTTAAAAAGGCATCTCTCCATATACATATGGAACTTCCAGTGGAGGTAGTGTAGTGTCCACAGTGGAGGTCCAAAATTGATAGAAGAGTTACAGGATTCAAAATAAATAAATAAATAAAAACAATTGAAAGTTCAAATAATGTCCGGTTAGTATCCAACGCGTTTCGTCCTTTCATAAGTTGGACTTCTTCAGGGATAACCTTGGGTCCATCTCGGATGGTTTTTATATCGTCGTGGGCAATTTTCGGAATCCTATACACATGTAGAAAGCTTGCGTTCCACTAATGGAACGCACTGATCGGGCGCGAAATCCATAAAGTTTTATCAAAACAGTTCCGGGTTGTGGTGCGCATGCGCGTGAGAACGCGCATGCGTCAGCTAGAAAACACCGCTGCCTAGAGGGGACAAAAAGACAGAGAACGGCAAAAACGCCTAAGCAAAAAAATCACATCTGTTTTTTACCTTAAAGTACACAAATTGGTATAATGGTATAGCTATGGTTCCATATTATTTGTATCTTATTTCCAATGTCACCAGTATGTATATATATATGGATATTTTTAGGGGTTGGTATATATAGCTATTTAAGGAATTTAAGAGAATTGTTTAGGCGAATTTTACTTGATTGGAAATTTAGCTTAATATATGTAGTGCTGTTAAAGGCGCACTCACCCTCATCTAAATGTCATTAAAGGCATATTCACCTTTATATAAATAAATTTCATATGTTTCTTGAAAGGTACAGAGTAAATGAAATTGAATCTTGGGATAATAAATGTAGATCATAGATTGGAAACACAAAAACCATAAAAATTATAAATATAAATATGGTGATATTGGAGTGATGTTACATTTGACTCCTATTATAAGGAGATACTTAGAAATTATAAAAATTGCATAAAAATATTTACATAAACAATATATAATCAATATATACATTATCGTGGACATCCCCCAAAGAGATCACATGCAGAAAACTTGATTAGATAAGGCCTTGTAAATCAATTTCTTGATTGAGTCCAAGGTTTAAAGTTTTTAAATTAAAAATCCACAGAGCTTCTTTTCTAACTAGCTCCTGTAGCCTGTCTCCACCTCTCCACCCTAATTGGACTGAATCTATTCCAAAAACTTGTAGGGTGTTCCAGGAAAATAAAGGGCATGAATTGCAGTGTTTTGGTACACTGTGGTCAATTTTATTTTTACGTATATTGTTGTAATGTTCTAATATTCGGATATGTAATTTTCTAGATGTGCGGCCCACATATTGGGCCCCACAGCCACATTGTAGTAAATAAATTACAAAAGAAGAAGAACATTGAATATGATTTTTTATTTTGTATGTTTTTTTCGTATATGTACCTGTGAAGTCATGAATTTTTCTTTTTAAATAAGTACATGTAGAACAATGACCACAGCTATAAAACCCTTGTATTTGGACCTTTAGAAAGTTGTTACCGGTGGGGGTAATTGGTAGTAGGCTAGGTGCCAGTTTATTCTTTAGATTATTTGATTTTTTATAAATTACCGTGGGGCGGTCTGGTAATATATCTTTTAAGATCTCGTCTCTTTTTAGAATGTACCAATGTTTTTTGAGGATTTTTTCCACCTGTCTTGCTTGAGAATTATATTGTGTGACAAACGCAAATTCAAATTTGTTGTTTTTGTTAGTATTCTTACATTTATCTCCATTTTTGTCTTTTTTTATATTATTCCATTTAAATCTGTTTTTTAATTTTTGTTTAACAGTTAGAGGTTCTAGACCTTCCTTATCTGCAATTCATGCCCTTTATTTTCCTGGAACACCCTACAAGTTTTTGGAATAGATTCAGTCCAATTAGGGTGGAGAGGTGGAGACAGGCTACAGGAGCTAGTTAGAAAAGAAGCTCTGTGGATTTTTAATTTAAAAACTTTAAACCTTGGACTCAATCAAGAAATTGATTTACAAGGCCTTATCTAATCAAGTTTTCTGCATGTGATCTCTTTGGGGGATGTCCACGATAATGTATATATTGATTATATATTGTTTATGTAAATATTTTTATGCAATTTTATAATTTCTAAGTATCTCCTTATAATAGGAGTCAAATGTAACATCACTCCAATATCACCATATTTATATTTATAATTTTTATGGTTTTTGTGTTTCCAATCTATGATCTACATTTATTATCCCAAGATTCAATTTCATTTACTCTGTACCTTTCAAGAAACATATGAAATTTATTTATATAAAGGTGAATATGCCTTTAATGACATTTAGATGAGGGTGAGTGCGCCTTTAACAGCACTACATATATTAAGCTAAATTTCCAATCAAGTAAAATTCGCCTAAACAATTCTCTTAAATTCCTTAAATAGCTATATATACCAACCCCTAAAAATATCCATATATATATACATACTGGTGACATTGGAAATAAGATACAAATAATATGGAACCATAGCTATACCATTATACCAATTTGTGTACTTTAAGGTAAAAAACAGATGTGATTTTTTTGCTTAGGCGTTTTTGCCGTTCTCTGTCTTTTTGTCCCCTCTAGGCAGCGGTGTTTTCTAGCTGACGCATGCGCGTTCTCACGCGCATGCGCACCACAACCCGGAACTGTTTTGATAAAACTTTATGGATTTCGCGCCCGATCAGTGCGTTCCATTAGTGGAACGCAAGCTTTCTACATGTGTATAGGATTCCGAAAATTGCCCACGACGATATAAAAACCATCCGAGATGGACCCAAGGTTATCCCTGAAGAAGTCCAACTTATGAAAGGACGAAACGCGTTGGATACTAACCGGACATTATTTGAACTTTCAATTGTTTTTATTTATTTATTTATTTTGAATCCTGTAACTCTTCTATCAATTTTGGACCTCCACTGTGGACACTACACTACCTCCACTGGAAGTTCCATATGTATATGGAGAGATGCCTTTTTAAAACTACCATCTTGTAAGTGCAATGAATAAATGTGATTTTGTACCTTTTTGAACATACTTCACTATATTGCATTTCTTTACACTTTCTACATTTACATATATCGTGTTGGAGGATATCTACACTCATCACATAACCCCTGAGAGGGTAAAAAGGCCTGAATTATCGTTTGTTTGTGAGTGCATTTCTTATCTCACTTATATTCCACATTTATATGTACTTTTTTACGCTATGGAGACTATTTAAATTCTTTCATAGATTTTGATCCTAAGGACAGCTGACCCATATCAGGTTGTCCCATTTTTATATTTTGTCTTTACATATCTATACGTATTCTGGGTGGTTTCCACTTTTGTTTGTACACACTATATATTTCCATAGGTGATTGTGAAGTTCACCTGGGGCTACCCATAGTATACGTGTTCATCTTTAGTGTATATACTTTATTTTTTGTTGTTATATTATTTGTCACTTCACGATTGTATATCACTACTGTTATGGCCGCACAAAATGTTTATGACGAGATGAGACATGACAGAAAACTAAGGATTGATACCTTATTTAGGGGGCGAAATATATCTATAGACAGTTCCCTAAACCATAAATTTATCCAGCTGGAACGTCTATTAGAGAAAGAGACTCGAAAATGGTGGGAAATTACATCATTAGAACAATACTTAGCCTATGACATCATCCCACGTGGTTTAAGAATACAAAAAATGCCAGCCTTTGGTTTAGAGGATAAACTACTAATGCAAGACTGGCATAGTGCAAATGATGAATGTTCAAGAAAATACATGATAGGCTTAATTAACTATCAAAAAAGATCTTTAAAATCCTTAGAGGATGAAATCAATAAAATAGAAAATGAGTTATCTACACATGCAGAACTTAAAGCAGTAGAAAACAACTATACAATTTTAAAAGAGAAAATCAAAGCCGTTGATGAAAAAATTGCTAACACAAAATCAACTAAGTTTAGGAGGGATCAAGAGGATTACCAAAAGGGGAATCAAAGGAACTGGCCCAAGTTAAAACAGGAACACGGACCTTTAAGATACCCATATAAAAACCATCAAAACCCAAAAAACCAACAAAACTCTAGATTCCAAGACCCTAATCCAAAAAGATTATATACAAGACGGCACTCTAATTCCAACTCTAATGGATATTCTAAGCCTTCATTTAGAAAAAATCTACATGAGACTCCTAATCGCACACACCAAAAAAACAATACTCCCCCCTATACATCAAAAAGTTATTCCTCCAATTACTCTAAATATTCCAAAAACAATCAGGAAGTTTTTTTAGGCAAGGAGCCAGACCTAAAATTAGATCAAACTCAATTTTCCATACACACCCAAAACAGATTCCAAAATTTAAAATCTCCCACAAAGAAAAGACCGCACCTAGAGGTGGAGGAGGAGGATCCTCCACTCCACCTCTCTTACAGACAGAATTAAATCACCTTGATGGCATTTTTAATTTATCTGATACACCCCTCACACCACAAGATTTATCATTACTCAAGAAGGGCTTAAACTTTGCTCCATCCTCAAGGAGTAATCCCTTCAATCTTTACTTGGATAACCAGAAATTTCTAAGAAAATTAACATTAAAAAGATTCTTCAAAAGTAAGGAAATTAATAAGATTGAACCAGAACCAAATGTAAATACACCAATAGATTCTAGCAAAGAAAAAGAAGCTCCCAATACGGAGTTGAAAATTATCCACACTACTCTAAAACCCAAATCTAATTTCTTTCCATGGGCAGCTAAAGGGAAATTCTTGGAAGTCTTTAATGACTTGGTACAAGAAGATCTAAATAAAATTGCGGATAGCAAATTTAAGCCGAATCTTACAAAAAAAGAAAAATCTGCATTGACTGCACTCACGGAAAACCACAATTTGGTTATAAAAGAAGCAGACAAGGGAGGGGGGATTGTTATTATGAACAAATCATATTATTTACAGGAAGCTTATAATATTTTGCATGATGCTAACACATATCAAATTTTAGACAAAAACCCTTCTTCTGGATTCTTGGCAGAATTAAATACACTGTTATCTATAGGTTTAGATAAACAGATCATCAACTCAGATGAATTTAAATACATCTATAATCCGAACTGCAAAGTAGCAGTTTTTTATTTTTTGCCAAAAATCCACAAGAATACAAAAAACCCCCCTGGCCGCCCTATAATTAGCGGAATTAATTCCTTGACATGTAATTTATCAGAGTATGTGGATTTATTTTTACAACCGTATGTCCCATTACACAATACTTTTATTAAAGACACCAAACATATTTTACAGGATCTACAATCCATAGTTTGGAAATCTTCCTATCTTTTAGCCACAGCAGATATTACAGCTTTATACTCAAATATTCCCCATGCTAAGGGGATTTCCTGTATTCAAGATACCCTAAAATCACAACAAGTTCTAGAGGATTCCCAGATTGAGTTTTTGGTGAGTTGTATCCAATTCGTACTCACTAAGAACTTTTTCTGGTTCAACGGACAGTTTTTTCTTCAGCGATGCGGCGTCGCCATGGGTACTAAATTTGCCCCCAGCTTCGCCAACTTGTATGTGTCCCATTGGGAACGCCAGCACATCAAGTTGGCGGACCAGGATGGGGGTGGTTTGGTCCTGTGGCGACGCTTCATCGATGATGTTTTGATTGTCTGGGATGGACCTCTGGAGGGCCTTAATTCTTTTTTGGTACAAGTTAACAATAACGAATATAATTTGAAATTCACTTCAGTATCTAGTAGTTCAAGTATTAATTTCTTGGATTTAACTGTGTACGTAGAAAACAACCAGTTAAAAACCAAGACATACTTTAAGCCCACTGATTGCAATACAGCAATAGAATGTTCCAGTACTCATTATCCTTCCTGGCTCTCCAATATTCCTAAAAGCCAATTCACCCGGCTTAGAAGGAATTGCACAGAGGATGATGTGTTTCTGGAACAGTCCAACATTATTCAACAGAGATATGCAGAGAAAGGGTATAATATTCAGAAAATGGAAATCTCTAAAACTGAAATACTTAATTCTGACAGATCACTATTTTTGATTAACAAAGATAAGGAAGGTCTAGAACCTCTAACTGTTAAACAAAAATTAAAAAACAGATTTAAATGGAATAATATAAAAAAAGACAAAAATGGAGATAAATGTAAGAATACTAACAAAAACAACAAATTTGAATTTGCGTTTGTCACACAATATAATTCTCAAGCAAGACAGGTGGAAAAAATCCTCAAAAAACATTGGTACATTCTAAAAAGAGACGAGATCTTAAAAGATATATTACCAGACCGCCCCACGGTAATTTATAAAAAATCAAATAATCTAAAGAATAAACTGGCACCTAGCCTACTACCAATTACCCCCACCGGTAACAACTTTCTAAAGGTCCAAATACAAGGGTTTTATAGCTGTGGTCATTGTTCTACATGTACTTATTTAAAAAGAAAAATTCATGACTTCACAGGTACATATACGAAAAAAACATACAAAATAAAAAATCATATTCAATGTTCTTCTTCTTTTGTAATTTATTTACTACAATGTGGCTGTGGGGCCCAATATGTGGGCCGCACATCTAGAAAATTACATATCCGAATATTAGAACATTACAACAATATACGTAAAAATAAAATTGACCACAGTGTACCAAAACACTGCAATTCATGCCCTTTATTTTCCTGGAACACCCTACAAGTTTTTGGAATAGATTCAGTCCAATTAGGGTGGAGAGGTGGAGACAGGCTACAGGAGCTAGTTAGAAAAGAAGCTCTGTGGATTTTTAATTTAAAAACTTTAAACCTTGGACTCAATCAAGAAATTGATTTACAAGGCCTTATCTAATCAAGTTTTCTGCATGTGATCTCTTTGGGGGATGTCCACGATAATGTATATATTGATTATATATTGTTTATGTAAATATTTTTATGCAATTTTATAATTTCTAAGTATCTCCTTATAATAGGAGTCAAATGTAACATCACTCCAATATCACCATATTTATATTTATAATTTTTATGGTTTTTGTGTTTCCAATCTATGATCTACATTTATTATCCCAAGATTCAATTTCATTTACTCTGTACCTTTCAAGAAACATATGAAATTTATTTATATAAAGGTGAATATGCCTTTAATGACATTTAGATGAGGGTGAGTGCGCCTTTAACAGCACTACATATATTAAGCTAAATTTCCAATCAAGTAAAATTCGCCTAAACAATTCTCTTAAATTCCTTAAATAGCTATATATACCAACCCCTAAAAATATCCATATATATATACATACTGGTGACATTGGAAATAAGATACAAATAATATGGAACCATAGCTATACCATTATACCAATTTGTGTACTTTAAGGTAAAAAACAGATGTGATTTTTTTGCTTAGGCGTTTTTGCCGTTCTCTGTCTTTTTGTCCCCTCTAGGCAGCGGTGTTTTCTAGCTGACGCATGCGCGTTCTCACGCGCATGCGCACCACAACCCGGAACTGTTTTGATAAAACTTTATGGATTTCGCGCCCGATCAGTGCGTTCCATTAGTGGAACGCAAGCTTTCTACATGTGTATAGGATTCCGAAAATTGCCCACGACGATATAAAAACCATCCGAGATGGACCCAAGGTTATCCCTGAAGAAGTCCAACTTATGAAAGGACGAAACGCGTTGGATACTAACCGGACATTATTTGAACTTTCAATTGTTTTTATTTATTTATTTATTTTGAATCCTGTAACTCTTCTATCAATTTTGGACCTCCACTGTGGACACTACACTACCTCCACTGGAAGTTCCATATGTATATGGAGAGATGCCTTTTTAAAACTACCATCTTGTAAGTGCAATGAATAAATGTGATTTTGTACCTTTTTGAACATACTTCACTATATTGCATTTCTTTACACTTTCTACATTTACATATATCGTGTTGGAGGATATCTACACTCATCACATAACCCCTGAGAGGGTAAAAAGGCCTGAATTATCGTTTGTTTGTGAGTGCATTTCTTATCTCACTTATATTCCACATTTATATGTACTTTTTTACGCTATGGAGACTATTTAAATTCTTTCATAGATTTTGATCCTAAGGACAGCTGACCCATATCAGGTTGTCCCATTTTTATATTTTGTCTTTACATATCTATACGTATTCTGGGTGGTTTCCACTTTTGTTTGTACACACTATATATTTCCATAGGTGATTGTGAAGTTCACCTGGGGCTACCCATAGTATACGTGTTCATCTTTAGTGTATATACTTTATTTTTTGTTGTTATATTATTTGTCACTTCACGATTGTATATCACTACTGTTATGGCCGCACAAAATGTTTATGACGAGATGAGACATGACAGAAAACTAAGGATTGATACCTTATTTAGGGGGCGAAATATATCTATAGACAGTTCCCTAAACCATAAATTTATCCAGCTGGAACGTCTATTAGAGAAAGAGACTCGAAAATGGTGGGAAATTACATCATTAGAACAATACTTAGCCTATGACATCATCCCACGTGGTTTAAGAATACAAAAAATGCCAGCCTTTGGTTTAGAGGATAAACTACTAATGCAAGACTGGCATAGTGCAAATGATGAATGTTCAAGAAAATACATGATAGGCTTAATTAACTATCAAAAAAGATCTTTAAAATCCTTAGAGGATGAAATCAATAAAATAGAAAATGAGTTATCTACACATGCAGAACTTAAAGCAGTAGAAAACAACTATACAATTTTAAAAGAGAAAATCAAAGCCGTTGATGAAAAAATTGCTAACACAAAATCAACTAAGTTTAGGAGGGATCAAGAGGATTACCAAAAGGGGAATCAAAGGAACTGGCCCAAGTTAAAACAGGAACACGGACCTTTAAGATACCCATATAAAAACCATCAAAACCCAAAAAACCAACAAAACTCTAGATTCCAAGACCCTAATCCAAAAAGATTATATACAAGACGGCACTCTAATTCCAACTCTAATGGATATTCTAAGCCTTCATTTAGAAAAAATCTACATGAGACTCCTAATCGCACACACCAAAAAAACAATACTCCCCCCTATACATCAAAAAGTTATTCCTCCAATTACTCTAAATATTCCAAAAACAATCAGGAAGTTTTTTTAGGCAAGGAGCCAGACCTAAAATTAGATCAAACTCAATTTTCCATACACACCCAAAACAGATTCCAAAATTTAAAATCTCCCACAAAGAAAAGACCGCACCTAGAGGTGGAGGAGGAGGATCCTCCACTCCACCTCTCTTACAGACAGAATTAAATCACCTTGATGGCATTTTTAATTTATCTGATACACCCCTCACACCACAAGATTTATCATTACTCAAGAAGGGCTTAAACTTTGCTCCATCCTCAAGGAGTAATCCCTTCAATCTTTACTTGGATAACCAGAAATTTCTAAGAAAATTTACATTAAAAAGATTCTTCAAAAGTAAGGAAATTAATAAGATTGAACCAGAACCAAATGTAAATACACCAATAGATTCTAGCAAAGAAAAAGAAGCTCCCAATACGGAGTTGAAAATTATCCACACTACTCTAAAACCCAAATCTAATTTCTTTCCATGGGCAGCTAAAGGGAAATTCTTGGAAGTCTTTAATGACTTGGTACAAGAAGATCTAAATAAAATTGCGGATAGCAAATTTAAGCCGAATCTTACAAAAAAAGAAAAATCTGCATTGACTGCACTCACGGAAAACCACAATTTGGTTATAAAAGAAGCAGACAAGGGAGGGGGGATTGTTATTATGAACAAATCATATTATTTACAGGAAGCTTATAATATTTTGCATGATGCTAACACATATCAAATTTTAGACAAAAACCCTTCTTCTGGATTCTTGGCAGAATTAAATACACTGTTATCTATAGGTTTAGATAAACAGATCATCAACTCAGATGAATTTAAATACATCTATAATCCGAACTGCAAAGTAGCAGTTTTTTATTTTTTGCCAAAAATCCACAAGAATACAAAAAACCCCCCTGGCCGCCCTATAATTAGCGGAATTAATTCCTTGACATGTAATTTATCAGAGTATGTGGATTTATTTTTACAACCGTATGTCCCATTACACAATACTTTTATTAAAGACACCAAACATATTTTACAGGATCTACAATCCATAGTTTGGAAATCTTCCTATCTTTTAGCCACAGCAGATATTACAGCTTTATACTCAAATATTCCCCATGCTAAGGGGATTTCCTGTATTCAAGATACCCTAAAATCACAACAAGTTCTAGAGGATTCCCAGATTGAGTTTTTGGTGAGTTGTATCCAATTCGTACTCACTAAGAACTTTTTCTGGTTCAACGGACAGTTTTTTCTTCAGCGATGCGGCGTCGCCATGGGTACTAAATTTGCCCCCAGCTTCGCCAACTTGTATGTGTCCCATTGGGAACGCCAGCACATCAAGTTGGCGGACCAGGATGGGGGTGGTTTGGTCCTGTGGCGACGCTTCATCGATGATGTTTTGATTGTCTGGGATGGACCTCTGGAGGGCCTTAATTCTTTTTTGGTACAAGTTAACAATAACGAATATAATTTGAAATTCACTTCAGTATCTAGTAGTTCAAGTATTAATTTCTTGGATTTAACTGTGTACGTAGAAAACAACCAGTTAAAAACCAAGACATACTTTAAGCCCACTGATTGCAATACAGCAATAGAATGTTCCAGTACTCATTATCCTTCCTGGCTCTCCAATATTCCTAAAAGCCAATTCACCCGGCTTAGAAGGAATTGCACAGAGGATGATGTGTTTCTGGAACAGTCCAACATTATTCAACAGAGATATGCAGAGAAAGGGTATAATATTCAGAAAATGGAAATCTCTAAAACTGAAATACTTAATTCTGACAGATCACTATTTTTGATTAACAAAGATAAGGAAGGTCTAGAACCTCTAACTGTTAAACAAAAATTAAAAAACAGATTTAAATGGAATAATATAAAAAAAGACAAAAATGGAGATAAATGTAAGAATACTAACAAAAACAACAAATTTGAATTTGCGTTTGTCACACAATATAATTCTCAAGCAAGACAGGTGGAAAAAATCCTCAAAAAACATTGGTACATTCTAAAAAGAGACGAGATCTTAAAAGATATATTACCAGACCGCCCCACGGTAATTTATAAAAAATCAAATAATCTAAAGAATAAACTGGCACCTAGCCTACTACCAATTACCCCCACCGGTAACAACTTTCTAAAGGTCCAAATACAAGGGTTTTATAGCTGTGGTCATTGTTCTACATGTACTTATTTAAAAAGAAAAATTCATGACTTCACAGGTACATATACGAAAAAAACATACAAAATAAAAAATCATATTCAATGTTCTTCTTCTTTTGTAATTTATTTACTACAATGTGGCTGTGGGGCCCAATATGTGGGCCGCACATCTAGAAAATTACATATCCGAATATTAGAACATTACAACAATATACGTAAAAATAAAATTGACCACAGTGTACCAAAACACTGCAATTCATGCCCTTTATTTTCCTGGAACACCCTACAAGTTTTTGGAATAGATTCAGTCCAATTAGGGTGGAGAGGTGGAGACAGGCTACAGGAGCTAGTTAGAAAAGAAGCTCTGTGGATTTTTAATTTAAAAACTTTAAACCTTGGACTCAATCAAGAAATTGATTTACAAGGCCTTATCTAATCAAGTTTTCTGCATGTGATCTCTTTGGGGGATGTCCACGATAATGTATATATTGATTATATATTGTTTATGTAAATATTTTTATGCAATTTTATAATTTCTAAGTATCTCCTTATAATAGGAGTCAAATGTAACATCACTCCAATATCACCATATTTATATTTATAATTTTTATGGTTTTTGTGTTTCCAATCTATGATCTACATTTATTATCCCAAGATTCAATTTCATTTACTCTGTACCTTTCAAGAAACATATGAAATTTATTTATATAAAGGTGAATATGCCTTTAATGACATTTAGATGAGGGTGAGTGCGCCTTTAACAGCACTACATATATTAAGCTAAATTTCCAATCAAGTAAAATTCGCCTAAACAATTCTCTTAAATTCCTTAAATAGCTATATATACCAACCCCTAAAAATATCCATATATATATACATACTGGTGACATTGGAAATAAGATACAAATAATATGGAACCATAGCTATACCATTATACCAATTTGTGTACTTTAAGGTAAAAAACAGATGTGATTTTTTTGCTTAGGCGTTTTTGCCGTTCTCTGTCTTTTTGTCCCCTCTAGGCAGCGGTGTTTTCTAGCTGACGCATGCGCGTTCTCACGCGCATGCGCACCACAACCCGGAACTGTTTTGATAAAACTTTATGGATTTCGCGCCCGATCAGTGCGTTCCATTAGTGGAACGCAAGCTTTCTACATGTGTATAGGATTCCGAAAATTGCCCACGACGATATAAAAACCATCCGAGATGGACCCAAGGTTATCCCTGAAGAAGTCCAACTTATGAAAGGACGAAACGCGTTGGATACTAACCGGACATTATTTGAACTTTCAATTGTTTTTATTTATTTATTTATTTTGAATCCTGTAACTCTTCTATCAATTTTGGACCTCCACTGTGGACACTACACTACCTCCACTGGAAGTTCCATATGTATATGGAGAGATGCCTTTTTAAAACTACCATCTTGTAAGTGCAATGAATAAATGTGATTTTGTACCTTTTTGAACATACTTCACTATATTGCATTTCTTTACACTTTCTACATTTACATATATCGTGTTGGAGGATATCTACACTCATCACATAACCCCTGAGAGGGTAAAAAGGCCTGAATTATCGTTTGTTTGTGAGTGCATTTCTTATCTCACTTATATTCCACATTTATATGTACTTTTTTACGCTATGGAGACTATTTAAATTCTTTCATAGATTTTGATCCTAAGGACAGCTGACCCATATCAGGTTGTCCCATTTTTATATTTTGTCTTTACATATCTATACGTATTCTGGGTGGTTTCCACTTTTGTTTGTACACACTATATATTTCCATAGGTGATTGTGAAGTTCACCTGGGGCTACCCATAGTATACGTGTTCATCTTTAGTGTATATACTTTATTTTTTGTTGTTATATAGGTACACTGTGTTAGCATAATCAACAATTATATTACAAAACATACTTTGCCAACTGGTGGCTACCTTTCACTCTAATATGTAAAATGTCAGCCTATATGTGTGTGTAATCACAAGCAAACTGGCAGCGCTTGAACCCTGCAGTTTCCAGCATCCTAATACAGTGTTTCACAGCCTCATCAGTGTAAGTACCCCTGTATGTCGTCAGAATAAAATTCCTAAGGACCCCTAATCAGGGCTGGTGCAAGTATTTATACTGCTCTAAGCCAATCTGCGGTGCCCCTGTCCGAGCCTTGCGTTATGAAGAATTTTAGAAAGCAGGGGGGAAGAGTGGAATGACGCTTCAGCACAGACATTGGGTTTAAACTGTTCTTAAACAATCTAGCCTCTAAAAGTAAGCAAGCACCAGGGACCTCCTGGCACCACAACAACTTAATTTCAATTTAGTTGTTATTTGACCAGGAGTGTTCCTTTAAGGCTCTGAGGTAGTTCACCTATTCAGAGCTTGCAGAGCACATTTTAAGATCAATGCTGAAATTGTAATAAGTTGTGATGTTGTAGTAATAGCAGGCCCGGACTGGCCATCGGCATACTGGGCAAATGCCCGGTGGGCCGCAATGGCCATGGACCCAGGGCGACGGGAGAGATCAGTGTATCTCCCCTGCCGGCTCATGAAGAGCCAGCGCTATCAGAGCGCTGGTCCTGCTGTGTGCCTTCATTGGCTGGTGGCGAGACAAACTATCTCCCCACCTGCCCAAAGGCACTGAGATGCGGCCGGGGGAGGGAGGATGCGGCCGGGCGAGGCAGGGAGAGAGGACCCGGTGGAGCTCTATCCTGCAGCTCTGCCGGGTTCCTCTCGCGAAGTCAGAGCGGTGCCACGGTTACTATGGCAACGCTACGATCTCGCGAGAGTGATCTCTACCCCAGGAACTGCAGGATAGAGTTCACTCCACAATGGACCACCAGGGATTTCCCACCTGTCCTGCAGGACTGGCAACAAGGTTCCCCCTCCCAGACAAAAACACAAAAACTCATACATATTTTTTAGTTTTACCCTACATCACACTATACACCCAAACACCCCACTGCACCCCTCATATACACACCCCACTGCACCTCTGACATACACACATTACACCCCAAACACCCCACTGCACCTCTGACATACACACATTACACCCCAAACACCCCACTGCACCCCTCACATACACACATTACACCCCACTGCACCCCTCACATACACACATTACACCCCAAACACCCCCTGCACCCCTCACATACACATATTACACCCCACTGCACCCCTCACATACACAAATTACACCCCACTGCACCCTTCACATGCACACACTACACCCCAAACACCCCATTGCACCCCTCACATGCACACACTACATCCCAAACACCCCACTGCACCCCTCACTTACACACACTAAACCCCAAACATCACACTACACCCCAAACACCCCACTGCACCCTTCACATGCTCACACAACACCCCACTGCACCCCTCACATGCAAACACTACACACCAAACATCACACTACACCCCAAACACCACACAGCACCCCCCTCTCACACACACACACACACACACACTGCACACCACACCACACAGCACCCCTCACACACACACTGCACCCCAAATACCACACAGTGCACCCTCACAAACAGTGCACCCTTACACAAACAAACAGTGCACCCGTCACACACATACTGCATCCGAAACACCACACACTGCACCCCAAACACCCACACACACTGCACCCTTCATATACACACTGCACCCCTTCAAACACATACTGCACCCCTCACACGCACACAGAGTGCACCCTTCACACACACACAGCACCCCTCAAACACACACCCTTCACACCTCAAACACACACCCTGCACCCTAAACACCACACAGCACCCCAACACACACTGCACCCCAACACACTACACCCCAACACAAACACACTGCACCCCAACACAAACACACGACACCTCTGACACACACACTGCACCCTTCACACACACCCTGCACCCCTCAGACACACATCCTGCATGCCTCACACATCCTGCACCCTTCACACACTGCACCCTTTACACACACACACTACAGCCCTTATACACACACCCTAGTTACCATACATAACTATGGATCCTCTACCCACCTACACACTAGAATCCCTATACCCACTCGGAATCCTCTACACACACAAACACTAAATCTGCCATATACACTCTGGGTTCTCCACACACACTAGATCCCCTACACACACACAATAGATCCCCTATAGGCACACACTACATTAAAGACATACACACTCTGGATCCCCTATGAACACACTAGATCTCCTGTAAGCAAAAACACACTACTTTCCCTAAACACACACACTTTTCAACCCCTACACACAATACATCATCTATACACACATACACAACAGCCCCTAGCCATACATATTACACCACAAACATAACAACACAAATGAAACCGACATTTACACAAAACACCCCACCATACCACAATGAACTAACTCTACACACACTCAATCCTACAAGCAGGCTCTAAACACATGTGCAATACACTTTCCTTACACTATTGTTCTCTGGTATGCCACTTATGGAGACACCGGAGACATGTCAGAAGCAAACACAGCGCAAGCATGTTAATAAATTTGCTTGGGGGGCGGGGCCGGACCGCCGACGGGATCAGACACATCTTGTCTGAGCTCCCGCTTTGAGGCCCGAAAACGGCGCAAACTGGGGGCAAAAATCTTACTAGCCACCCGCAACAACTACCACCCTGACCCCCAGACCCTGGGGTTCGAGGGGATACCCCTCAAGATGCCCTCCGTAACCCGATGAAGGCCCGAGGAGCTTGAGCCGGGATGAGACGGCCGCTCTCCTGGGTCTCCAGCCGGTGTCTGGAGTCCCCCCCCCCCCCCTCTGGACCGGGGGGGTCATCCCGGTCTGCACGCACACGCAGCAACTCCTGTCATGTTCCGACAAGCGGGGCCGAAACAACCACCCTGCTGCAGAAAACCCACCGGCGGTATTTTCCAAAATGGCCGCCGCCCGCCGGCAACAGGTACGAGCTAGAGCGATCAAAGCTGACTGAAGGGAGGCCCCCACTGTGGAGGCTGTTCAGGCGATGCGGCACAACAACAGGCAAGCTGGCGCAAAGGCATTAGCTGTCACTGACCAAAAATGGATCCCTTGGGACCATTCGGCATTACTTGCCTCCACATGTGCTCAAAGTCCTAACCCCACAAGATGGCGGATCATCGTGCAGGAGCACCACAAGACACCCTGACGCAGTACAGCCTCCTGCTCTTACGAAAGGTGCATACCTGCATGAAACATGCCCACTGCAGAGCGACCATCAACCCCATAGACTGGGCATTGCATAAAGGGGTATGAAGACCCGGACGGCTTTCAGGCACGTTCCAGGGATGACGCTGGCAGACCCTGTTTAACTTGGTGGACACCTGATCTGATCCAGCTTACATGAACTTAAGTTTTTTCTCTACCATAAAAATGTTACTAGCTTTTTATAATGTACCAAAAAAAAGTGCAGCTTCTCTGAGTACCACATTATCAGTACTGGTACTTAATCCATGTGTGATGTTGTAGACTCTTGTAGGCCTATTTCACAAGCTTGTTAAATAAGCATGATATACAATATGGTCAGGCTTTTCAGCCCACTAGGTTGGAGTTTAGCGCAACACCGCGCCCCACACTGGAGACTCGCTAGTCTGGCTTAGCATGAATACCTAACCGCCACTTTCAAGTCCTCATCATTTTCTAATACAGGCAACATGGCATAAGGCTACACTAATAATCGGTCTTCGATCCGATAAGCTTGTTTGCACACGCATCCACTAAGTAACGCGTATAACCTGTCAGTTCAGTGTACTCAGTTAGTTTTCTCATAGGATGTGCACTAAAGCTAAGTTACCTTTCCCACATTGTAATTACGCTGACATAACTTGCCGGCCGGGCACCGCTCATTTTATTTCACTTATTTCACTTACTGTTACTCTCTAGCTGACAGTGAATATGGAAGGGGCAGCAACCTTGCCAGGTTGGGTTCCAGCTACACTTTACCATTACCAGTAATGCCTCGTAGACGGACTCAGTAAACATGCATACCTTAGCTATAAAAAGTGATGTTGTGTAACCGTTAATTCACATAGACCTTCAGATACCTGATGTCGGTAGCGATGACCACTAGTAATACCTAACGTTGGCAGCGATTGATACCACTATTGAAAAGCTATCCTATAATCTATAATACTACTAAATAGCATGATTTAAGCCTGTTCATAAATATAAAAATAGTGCATTGTACTACCATACCCTAATGTGTTCCATGTTGTCACTCTTTGTTTTGAAATATGCATGCGGATTGCCTTTGGGGTACCACATGCCTGAATGTTACCACCATATGCACTGCAAAAATAAAGAATTAAAAAAAAAAAAAAAAAAATTTGCTTGCGCTGGATAGAACAAATACAGGGCCTTTTTTTAATGCAAGAGCTCTTCAGCAGGGCTCTGCGGATTGAACCAACCTGCTCACTTTGAGAGGGGGCGTGCTTGTCTCTGGCCTGCCCACTTCTCAGTGGGCCGCTGTGGTTCAAAAATGCCTGGGCCGAATTTTTTTCCCAGTCCAGCCCTGAGTAATAGTGTAAGATTAAAATCCCTGTGCCGTTTGCAACTTAGGGAGTATAGTCACAATAGACATGTATAAAAACTAAGCACCATAAACACTTTGCGTAATTACACCCTGAGCCCACTTAGTGTTTGAGAGTGGGTTATAGCGTTAGTGATTTGTAAATGCAAAATATGGAAAGAAGAAAGAACTTGTCTTTGTATCTAAAAGATTTTATTTATAATTTAAAAACCACAAATCTGTACAGCAAAGGAACACCGATATTTAGATGATGTAAATGTATGCAATGAGACTTTAATTATATGTTTAACATATCCATATCAGAATGAACTCAGATTTATAATAAACTACGGAAACCTTTGCAGATCCTTGTAAATAATAAAGGATTTTTTATTTTTAAAACAATACGTATTTGGTTGAATGGATTTTAGATTTGTCATTATATTTGCTGATAGTTTATTTCATATTTACTTTACTAGTGACATTGCTGCTCAATCCCCAGCTCTCCCACAGAACTTAAATCTCGGTTATGGGGAACATGATATGAAATCGTAGAACTCAGTGTAATTAATTCGATTTATAATAAACGGCAATAACGAATGTTCTTATTTACCATTGGAAGCTCTGTGATCCCGGCTAACACTGAATGAGTGACATTCCTCGTCAGGAGAACCTTTATTGATAATAATGAAGTGTATGAAGTACAGATATTCGTTCAGTGATCTAAATGTAGAATAATAGTGAATTACATTATCGTGTAATACCATGTTATTGGAACAGCTTCCTTAAGGTCCTCCTTTAATTATTACTAAAACATTTCTGAGCAAAACAAATACAGGGATTTCAAACCTGAGTTGTGATAAGGAATTCAGAAACCCTGTAACACAAGTCCGGTATAATTTGCATGGTCATGTTATTCAGAATAAAGGAGGCTCTCCCGATAGCGTGTTTTTCCAATAATATGTTAGATTTCATGGTGGATCTAAAACCCCAGAGTTCTGGGAGATCACCAGGATCTCTCCACCTGGGAGACGAGCAGCAAAAAGGGGAAAAAAATACCATTCACAGCTCATACAGCGTCTTAAACTGAAATAACAGCTTCTTGTTCTACATAATTGGAGCTATGGGTCAGATCTGGGCCATTCCTTTTACCTTGGGATAGTTTTTGATTAAATGACAAACACCAAATTTAGAAGGAATCCACGCTGAGCTGCCTGATGGAGGTTAGTGCTGCGCACACTGACATCTCATCCATGCTAAAAGATATAAAAAAACGCACAGCACCAAACACACAATGAACTCATATCCGTACAGCACGGATGGGACGTGTAAAAGTGAGCTGAGAGAAGGAGAATTGATTTTCGGATTACACCATACGAGGTGCTATATACTACCCTTATATGGGAATAATGGGAAAGGACGCAATGGGAGACCCTCTTAATCCTACCTTAATCTACCCACCGTAATCAACAGGAATAAACTAACTATTTAATATTGCAACAAAGCGGTAAAATGTAAAAGCTTGATTAAATCATTGTGACTATGGGAATCATTAGCATGTTTGAAGCAGATCTATGATATTGAACCAATTCCTACAAAAGCCATTAATATAGTGCACATTCTGCGTCGTTATAAAGAAAGGAAGGCGACAGCGATCTCGCAGGACGGGATCCATTATATCTGATACGGGAATTATCTGTAATGATCCCAGCTGTTTGTAGGGCTGAAAAAAACAAACAAAACATTAATTTTGTTATCACTTATCATAAATGATATATTTAATGACTTCAGGTTTTATTAATTAATGCGTAGCTGTGTGTAAAATGACAGGTACAAATTTATATAAAGAGAAAAATTATATCCAATCCTCATATGTGATCATAATATTTATAATTGTCCTAAGACTCTTTGTTTGATCCTTCAGGAATAATTTGATTTAAAAAAACAAAAAACAATCCAGTGATTACAGCAAACTCAGTACAATTATAGATATCAGCCGGCAATGCTTTGTGTAAATCACAGGATAATATAAATACTGGGCAGGAGGAAGGGTTACACTGTGTTGGGGTTAATGCTAAATAAGAACCCATCAACCAAATTAGACCAAACCCCAAAATGACAAATTAGAATAAAATATACAGAAAGACTAGATGGTTGAACTAATGTATTGAGGATCCTGGTGCAAGAATTGTTTTGGGGGGCCCCGCTTTATCGCAAGGGTGGCCGAGAGGAAGATCCCTATCTGTCGTACCGACCCCACAATGCTTTACCAGCCGGGGGATCTTCTATTTGCCCATCCTTGCAGAGCTGTATGTGTGAGTAGTGTTGTGTGTCTGAATGTAATAAAGTATCTCTATGGACTATGTGTGTGTATTTACAATGGACAAAATTATAAACGCACCACTTTTGTTTTCACCCTCATTTTTGATGAGCTGAACTCAAAAATCTAAGACTTTTTCTATGTACACAAAAGGCCTATTTCTCTCAAATATTGTTCACAAATCTGTCTAAATCTGTGTTAGTGAGCACTTCTCCTTTGCCGAGATAATCCATCCTCCTCACAGGTGTGGAATATCAAGATGCTGATTAGACAGCATGATTATTGCACAGGTGTACCTTAGGCTGGCCACGATAAAAGGCCACTATTAACCCCTTAAGGACCGGCCTGTTTTTGCGATGTTGTACGTTAACCCCTTAACGCCGTTACGGCGTGCTATGCCGTCACGGGTTAAGTGGGCTTTAACGCCGTTATGACGGCATAGCACGTCGTAACGGCTTGCAGCCCCAGGAGGTAAGTTATACTTACCTCCGCCGCGATCCGCTTCGGGAGGACTGCCTCACAGCCCAGGCAGCCCTCCCACGGCAAATCAGGCCCCCCCACGGCAAATCAGGCGATCACATGGCCCCCTATAGCTGGCTGTGGATATGCCAGCAGGGGGACTGTTTGAAATATCAGACAGTCCCCCTGCTGGTGGGAAGTATAAAAAACAAATAAAAGACAAGTGTAAAAATGAATTAAATATATTTTTATATATATATATAATATGTATATATATTATATATATAATATATATACATATTATATATATGTAACGTCATACAAAGTGTATTTTAATATTAATATAAGTATATATATTAATATTAAAATACACTTAGAATGACATTCTATATATATCTATATATATATAAAATACAAATAACCGCAAATATATATATATAGATAAATACATATAATTACATAAAAGATTACATTAGTATACACGTAGAATTTAAATACCTATAAATGCATATATATTAAAATTCTACATGTATATTTAAATAATCTTTTAACGTAATTATGTGATTTGATTAATTAAAATTTGATTGACATGCCTGACAACACAGGGAGAAAGTGCAGAGAATTTAATTTGCAAGCACTATATTTGACCCTGTAACTCTCCAAGACACCATAAAACCTGTACATAGGGGGTACTGTTTTACTCGGGAGACTTCGCTGAACTCAAATATTCGTGTTTCAAAGTGGTAAATTGTATTACAACGATGATATTTTAAGTAAAAGTGAAGTTTTTTGCATTTTTTACAAACCAACGGCACTTTTATGGACTATATTATTGTTGTAATATGTTTTACTGTTTTAAAACACTAATATTTGTGTTTAGTGAAGTCTCCCAAGAATAACAGTACCCCCCATATACAGGTTTTATGGTGTTTTGGAAAGTTAGAGAGTCACATATAAGGCTTGCATTTCATTTTTTTCACATTGAAATTTGCCAGATTGGTTATGTTGCCTTTGAGACCGTATGGTAGCCCAGGAATGAGAATTACCCCCATGATGGCATACCATTTGCAAAAGTAGACAACCCGAGGTATTGCAAGTGGGGTATGTCCAGTCTTTCTTAGTAGCCACTTAGTCACAAACACTATCCAAATATTAGTTTTTTGCTTTTTTCACACAAAAACAAATATGAACGCTAACTTTGGCCAGTGTTTGTGACTAAGTGGCTACTAAAAAAGACTAAACATACCCCACTTTCAATACCTTGGCTTGTCTACTTTTTCAAATGGTATGCCATTATGGGGGTAATTCTCATTCCTGGGCTACCACACCGTCTCAAAGGTAACATTACCAATCTGGCAAATTTCAATTTGAAAATGGAACGTTCTATATTTGACCCTGTAACTTTCCAAAACACCATAAAACCTGTTAATGGGGGGTACTGTTGTACTCGTGAGACATCGCTGATTACAAATATGTGCATTTTTTTGCAGTAAAAGCTAACAGTATTATGACATTCACAGTTAAAATGTCAGACGGAAATGCAAATTTAAAAAAAAATCTTATTTTCTCAATTTTTTTTACTTTTATTCATAATAAATTATGTTCCATATATGAATAGTTAATGATAGATTAAAGCCCTGTTTCTCCTGAACAAAATGATATATAATAAGTGTGGGTGCATATAATTTGAAAGAGGGGAACTACGGGTGAACAGACATATAGCGCAAATTCCAGTTTTTGTTTACGTTTTGTTTTGATCAGAACGTGCACTATTGACTCCGTCCTGAAGGGGTTAAGGACCAGAGCGGTTTTAACACTTTTGTGGTGTTTTTGTTTAGCTGTAATTTTCCGCTCTCTCTCATTTACTGTTCCCATACAAATTACATATATTGTTTTTTTCAGGACAAGAAGGGCTTTCTTTACATACCATCATTTGTATCATGTCATATATTTTAGTTTAAAAAAATATGGTGAAAAATGAAAAAAAAAAAAAAAACATGTTTTTGGACTTTGACTTGAATTTTTTTTTAATTATCTACAAAAGCTAATGAAAAAAACTGCTAAATAGATTCCAAATTTTGTCCTGAGTTTAAAAACACCCAGTGTTTACATGCTTTTTTGCATGTTGTAGGGCTATAAGTACAAGTAGGAAATTGCTCTTTCACTATATATATATATATATATATATATTTTACATTTATCAATAATGACATTGTAATACTGTTATCTGTCATAAATCCCTGAATCACACCCCACATGTACATATTTTTTTTAAAGTAGACACACCAGGGTATTCAATATGGGGTATGTCCAGTCTTTTTTAGTAGCCACTTAGTCACAAACACTGGCCAAAGTTAGCATTTATATTTGTTTGTGTGTTAAAAATGCAAAAAACGCTAACTTTGGCCAGTGTTTGTGACTAAGTGGCTACTAAAAAAGTCTGAACATACCCCATTTGCAATACCTTGGGTTGTCTTCTTTTGCAAATGGTATGCCATCATGGGGGGTAATTCTCATTCCTGGGCTACCATACGCTCTCAAAGGCAACATTACCAATCCGACAAATTTCAATGAAAAACAAAAAAGTAAAATCAAGCCTTATATTTGACCCTGTAACTTTCAAAAACACTACAAAACCTCTACATGTGGGGTACTGTTATACTCAAGAGACTTCGCTGAATACAAATAATAGTGTTTAAGAACAGTAAAACCTATCACAGCAATAATATCATCAGTGAAAGTGCCGTTTGTGTGTGAAAAATGCAAAAAACTTCACTTTCACTGACCATATAATCGCTGTGATATGTTTTACTGTTTTGAAAGACTAATATTTGTGTTCAGCGAAGTCTCCCGAGTAAAACAGTACCCCCCATATACAGGTTTTAGGGTGTCCTAGAAAGTTACAGGGTTAAACACAGTGCTGGCAAATTAAATTCTCTGGACTTTTGGCCTGGGTCCCAGGCATGTCCCTCAAATTGCAATCAATAAAATTACTTAATTATGTAATAATATTACATAAATATGCACGTAGAATTTAAATATATATACATATTTATATATTTGAAGTCTACGTGTATATTTATGAAATTATTTATGTAATTATGTATATGGACATATGTATATTTCGTATTATTTTTATTTATTTATTTATTTATAGATATATATATCATTACATTCTAAGTGTATTTTTATATATATATATATATTAATATCAAAATATCGTTAGAATAAAATTACATATATATTATTTTCTTTTAATTATTAAAAATTATTTTTACATTTTTTAATTTATTTTATATACCGTATATACTCGAGTATAAGCCGACCCGAATATAAGCCGAGGCCCCTAATTTTACACCAAAAAACTGGGAAAACTTATTGACTCAAGTATAAGACTAGGGTGGGAAATGCAGCAGCTACTGGTAAATTCCTAAAAAAATTATATTAATTGAATTTTTTTTACAGTGTGTGTATGAATGCAGTGTCAGTGTGTATGAATGCAGTGTGTGTGTACGAGTGCAGTGTGTGTATGTATGAGTGCAGTGTGTGTGTAACACGCCCCCGGCGGCGATCAGGTAAGTACCCCAAGACCGTTATGGACGGTTCAGGACCGTCATCGGTCCTCAAGGGTTTAAAGTTATAAATTTGCAGTTTTATCACACAGCACAATGCAACAGATGTCACACGGTTTCAGGGAGCGTGCAATTGGCATGCTGACTGCAGAAATATACACTAAACTATTGCCCGTGAATTGAATGGGAAAGGAGAACTGCTCACTAACACAGATTTAGACAGATTTGTGAACAATATTTGAGAGAAATAGGCCCTTTGTGGACATAGAAAAAGCCTTAGATAATTGTAATATTTCCAGTCACATACAGTTTTTGAGCATGAGAGTGGATGAGTCCTGCTGCTGACTGAGGCTGATGAGAGTGTGGGGCTGGCTGGAGCCAGCTCTCTCTCCTTCCGAGGTGCCTCCACCTCCCTCCCATCCAACTCTCACTGTCTCTCACTTCCTCCCAAGCTGCAAGCCAAGATTACAGGGGCTCGGTCACACTGTTAGAGGGCTGGGGTTCCGCTGATGGGCCCCTAAGCACACAGGCGCCGGTGCAGCTGCACTGGCGGTTGTTCCATCGCTGGAAAGACTCCTATCCCCATATTCAAAAAATAAATAAACTAAAGAAAATGAAGTAAAACATTTGAATAATTCTTCCCATTATGCTATACTATGAGATTGAGATGAGGTATGTAGAAGTTGTGAGCTGCTTTTCCATCTAGCACTGGAGGGGTTAAATAATTCTCATTATATACTGGATGGCACTGTATATGGGCATGTGGACGGGGTACAGAGACTGATTACACACTAATATATAGATCAGAATAAGGACATACAGACAGGACTTTTCCCAAATTCATATAATAATATTGGATTGGATGATACATTTTGCTACCAAGTAAAACTATGGAGAAAATGCAAAACTTTTTATTTGATCATTTATTTCCTGGTATCACTTGGCATGAGACAGGCTGCACCGATCTAGACTGATCCATAAAACTCTCTCATAGTCTCAGTGTGATTACAAAGAAAACTAACATTATAAAAAAAGGTTTAATGCAAATATAAAACATAGAATCAGAATCAGCTCTAACGAGAGACTATCAATTACATTTACAGGTAACAATTTTGCTTCTATGCCATAACTGAGTTCTTCATAAAGACAGACTCTTAATGCAAAAAACTAATTTAGACTGTGTTAGACTTTGACTAAAATTCCAATCTCATCAGAATATAAAGATCAAGTATGGTTTATATTGTTTTATAGACCATATCTATTAGTATTTTTGCATTGCAAAATGATATATTGTTTCATATCAGCAATGAAAGCAGATTATGTAATCTGTCAGTTTGGTGCGTCAGCCTGCACTGTGAGTGGACGGGTCGGGAACTTATCGTATCCTGCCCTCTCTCCACTCACAGTGCAGGCTGAATGTTCCGATCTGATAGACAGGGCAGAGGAGAAGGAATACTCTGTCTCTGTATTACTCAGCTGCTCTATATTGATGGGAGGTGACAGGGGTTAGGGAAATGGAGGGATGCACATACAACAGCGGTGAAATGGAGTGTGGACAAAGGGGGTAAGGATCGACAAAATCACAAATAATAAATTATTAATAAAATAAATGATGTGAAGGGAGGTTATGGTGAGCGGTACACAGGGAGATTATGGGGGTATACCAAAGGGATTTGAGGTAACCGTGGCTCTCCTATTGGCTGTCTCTTGCCATTGTGAATCCTTTAGAAAAAACCCTTGAGGAACGCTGCAATACACTATCAGAGAGAGAGACACTTTATTTAAAACTATTGAAATCAGAATTACTGAAATGCTTATTACACGTCAATATACCTGCATAGATATACTAATGGGATCGGCAAAGAAAAATCTCCCCTTTAATATTCAAAGACTTACCTTCAGGCTTTGAGGTTCTCATCTGAGGATGAAGATCCACCATTTTCTGAAACTAAACAACAAAAAATACATTTTACTCTACAGTCAGTGATAATTTCTCATTTATTTAACACTCTGCACACACGTATACCTAACACGGGTACATGCTATGGGGACACTGACAGTCATTTCATATACACAACATTCAGCGTCTCCCTCCATATCACGTGGATAATATAATGTTACTGGGTAACGATGCCAGACAATCCCACCCATGGTTGTTTCAATATAAATCATTGTATGATATTCAGTATGGAGAATGTGAAACTCACCGTTGGCTGCAACATATTCTTTCCCTGAAAATAACAAAAACACAAAAAACATAAATTACTGTGTTAGAAACTAGTAGAATAATTCCACCCTACAAACTGCACATTATTCAGCAGGTAATGAATAAAGTCTGTAACACAGGGAGAGCAATCTGCAGCCTAAAGGGCAGGAGCCAGGAAGGTTCAGGGATCAGCCTTGGAAGCCGCTGAAATTTAAATTTCATCCAAATACATTCAGAAAAAAACTATTTTTGTTTTGTCTGCTCAGAATTTCGTCCAGTTGTTCATTCATTTTTGGATGAAATTCGGCAGTAATTTTTGTTTTGGAATTTTATTCAGGTGAAGTAAATTCCGATTCCTAACGCCCTAAATTCCTACCTTTGTGGGACTGCTTTATTTCAGGGTATCACATTAGGGAGCTGTTTAGTAGACAGATTCTCTTTGATATCCCTATGGCAATCCCACAAGGATTAGGAATATCTTTTCCCACTTTTGGTCTTCCAGGCAACTAATGCTAGCAAAAAATAATTAGTATTAGTAAATAATGGAGGTTAAATCCTCCTACCAGCCCCTTCCTGTCTACTAAACAGCGAGCAGCCCCAGTCACTAATCCAATAAGGGGGACCTAGCACAGGTCCCTCATGGCCTGACACCTAATTAAATACTTAACGGGGGGGAGGGTGCCTAGTGTACCCCTGTGCCCCCACCCTTGCCCGTGAGTGGGGTTTTTAAACTAAAAGGGGATGACCCCTCACAATATTAAATAAATAAATTGACCAGGGGGTTGGAGGTCCTAAATAAAGTGGGGGGTGACCTATTTTTCTCCCTCTGCACCCACACATTGGTGGCGTGTGATGAGGTAATAATAAAATGAACCCCCATGTGACTAGGGGTCCCCAAGCCCGTAGTCACCGCACCCCTCACCTCCCCTAAAAAAAAAACTAAATACCTGTAAAATAAAATAATAATACTATTAGATGTCTTCTTTATTCTTCCATCTTCTTTTTTTAGCCCCAAAAAAGTGAAATGAAAATCCAAAAGAACGCATGAAAATAATAAAATACATGTAAAAAAAATAAATAAAAAAAGGATTGATTGTAAAAAAATACCCCCAAAAAATCTAGACAAAAAATAACCCTGCAAGTTCTGTGCATGGACTGTGCTTGCAGGGTGGGGAAAGCCTTATAAAGCCTTCCCACACAGAGCAATTTGAGTCAGTGTTCTAATTGGTTGGCTTAAGTCAATCAGAGGGCTCTGATAGGTAAATCTCGATTTACAGATTTGCTGTCAGAGCAATCTGATTGGTTAGTTGTCATAAGAAAGTGGGGCCATAGGAAACCACTGCCAGGTCCCACTTTATTGGATTAGTAACAGGGCAGCATTAGCAGCGCACTCACTAGGCTTTTCTTCATCTGAAATACTTAGTAATAGTAAATAAGGAGGTTATATCCTTCCTCCTGCCCTTACCCGACATATTACAAGTAGGCACAGCAGGTAGGAGCAAATTAATGCCCACTTCTACTAGAGATATCCCTGTGTTTGCCTGATTTCAAACTTCACTGACTGAGCCAGTGATTAATTCACCTGTGAACATGCAGGGATATCCTGCTCCAGCTGCACTGACTGAGCCAGTGATTGCTCCACCTGTGAACATGCAGGGATGCCCTGCACCTGCTTTATATCAACATATTCTGACAAGATGGTTTGGCACATTCCAAATGCAATAAGCTTGATCCTTACCTGAACGCTTCTTCCACATCACAAATCCTGCAACAGCGATGCCAATCACGGCAAGACTGACAACACCAATCACTATCCACATGATCAGGTTGGACTTTGGCTCTGAGAAATAAATTATTAGAGAGAAGTCAAATCTAAGAGGAATAAATAAAAAAAAAGATAAACTGAAACATTTGAGATAATGCCTAAAAAAGCAAGCAATAATCAATTTTCTGTAAATTTAAAGGTAAAGGTTAGTGCACCAGGTAATTATATCCATCAACTGACCATAAGGAGCAGGACAGGGGATTATATCCACATGTCCTAAAGGTTACCCGGTCTGTTCATATTTAAGACAGAATGACTCCTTAAATTGAGATACAGTGGGAATACATCTGATTACCCTAAAGAGAGTTATGAATAAATGATTAATCAGTAAATTAAAATAAAACCAAACATCCTCCTTTAAGTTAATGAAGGCCCAATAAATATGAGAATAGCACAGCCACAGTGTTTTCACTCATGATTTTACAGAATATCCAGATAATGGCAGTTATTGTCACCGCAGCCAGAGTGTGATTATATTCCAATATCTGTACTCTCCCTTCCTACTGGGATTATATTCCAATATCTGTACTCTCCCTTCCTACTGGGATTATATTCCAATATCTGTACTCTCCCTTCCTACTGGGATTATATTCCAATATCTGTACTCTCCCTTCCTACTGGGATTATATTCCAATATCTGTACTCTCCCTTCCTACTGGGATTATATTCCAATATCTGTACTCTCCCTTCCTACTGGGATTATATTCCAATATCTGTACTCTCCCTTCCTACTGGGATTATATTCCAATATCTGTACTCTCCCTTCCTACTGGGATTATATTCTGTTATGTTTCATTAGTTCTCTTATTAAATGTTTTATATTGCATTATATACACGCTGACCATTCATACTTTCCCATCCATGACGTATTGCATGGACGTTACTTACTGTAATGCTGCCATAGATAAATATGGATAAATAATCCACTGTAACAATAACTGTATATCAGCTCTATTTACTAAGACTCTATACTGCTTATAGCTAATCCATATCTCATGTTCTTTATTGAAATGAGTGAATCAGAATTAAACATAAAAAATGTCGACATACTGAGAGAACAGACATATTCATAGCTGCATTGAGAGGATAACATGGTAATTATTGTGTGATTCCCCAATATAATTATATTAAATTCCAATTACCTGTAAAATTATGAGTATTAAGAGATAAACACATTCACATGTAACAACATCAATGGAGTTTTCTTGAAAGTAGTCTCTTTTAAGTAGGAGTTAAAACAACAGAAGTTTGTTGGTGACCTGGTGGACTGTGGCTGGTATTAGTTAATACAAAGTGGAAAAAAAAAAGCAGGTTTAAATTTTTTGATTTGTATTTTATTTTTATTCACTTTTACTCTTTTTAATTTATTTTTCTCCTTGCTGTTTTGATTTCTTTTAATTTTTTGTAACTTTTTTCCCCTTTTCATATATATTTTTTTTTTCTTTGCTGGATATATTTAAACTTTGTCCCTTTTTTGTTTTCTATATTTTCTCCTTGCTGATTTTATTTAAAACGTTTTACCTCTATTTTTTTTTTCTTCTCTTGTGGGTGCTGCTGCTGCTGAGCTAATTAGGGGGAGTGCCACTTAATTTCCACCTGTGTGCGATTTGTATGGCCAATATAAACCCACTGCTGACTCACAGAGCTTGCTCACTGGAGTTTGCTTGAAAGTAGGCTATTTTAAGTAGGAGTTAAAACAACAGAAGTTGAAACCTACAAGGGAGTTTAAAGCAAGAGGGTAAATATTGTTTTTGCTCACTTGTGTTTTTTGGTAACTGGGGACGAGTGCTAGCAAGATTACAAGTTTTACTCAGTGCACATCCTGCTGCATGTATGAATGCCTGGATAAATCTGTCCAGGGTCCATACCTCTGTGGTGGGTGTGAGCGAGTGGCTTTTCTGGAAGCTCGGATTGGAGATCTGGAGAGGCAAATTGCAACACTGAGGGAGATTGATAATCTTGAGAGGAGTCTGCTGCTCACTGAGCAGAGTTTAGTGGGTGCAGGTAGTGGAGTGGGAGGATATGAGACAGTTGGAGAACAGGCACATAGCTGGGTAACAGTGGGGCGAGGAAGCAGAGGGGGAGGGAAGAGGAAAGGATTAGCTAGTCCTGATCTAGTGGAGCCAAACAGATTTGCCCGTTTGAGTGAAGATGTTGGGTGCATCAGCTCAGGAGTAGCTGTACTGCAGGAAGCTGTTCCTTCTAACAGCCGTGGGAACAGCCCCTCTAGTACGGGTGGGGTTGAGAGGGTAAGGAAGTCTAGACAGGTTGTGGTGGTAGGGGACTCTATTATTAAGAGAGTAGATAGGTGTCAGGATTCGAACCTGGGACCTTGGCAGCTCTGGTGCTTTGGCTTACCTCTGAGCCATCTCTCCGCTTCTGTTTCCTGTATCTAGCCCTGTCTAGTATTTAGTACTGTAGCTGGACATTTGTTGGAACATCTCCTGTCACTCATGTTACACCTGAGCCTGATGTCTCGTTAGCCAGGTATATAACACTGCCTCTCCCAGAAGGCAGGGTCAGTTCCTTGACTCTGGTGATCATCCTGCTGTTTCCTGTTCTCCAGTTTGTTATTGACCTCTGGCTTGGTACACCGATTATCCTGACTTCTGGCTTCCTTTGACCCTTGGCTTCCCACGACTATTCTCCTGGTTTATTGTTCCTGTACCGCGTTTTGGATTTACCCTGCACAGCCCCCGTGCACCGACTCACAGGTCAGGTGAATTCTTGCCTGATCACCTTGGCCTGTGTTTTCTTGCAAGGGTGAGCATACTTCTCTGCCTGCCGGACTCCCACACCCAGGTAAGCCCTGACAATAGGGTAATATGCCACTCTGATCGACTCAACCGGACAGTTTTCTGCCTCCCGGGTGCTCGGGTCCGGCATGTTGCTGACAGAGTGGAGGGATTATTGGGAGGGCTGGGGATGACCCAGCTGTCATGGTCCATATTGGTACCAATGACAAAGTCAGAGGAAAATGGAAGGTCCTAAAGAGTGAGTTCAGGGATCTAGGAAGTAAGCTAAAGAAAAGGACCTCCAAGGTAATATTTTCAGAAATATTACCTGTGCCGCACGCTACAGCAGAAAGGCAGCGGGAGATTAGAGAGGTCAATGCGTGGCTGAAGTCTTGGTGGAGGAAAGAGGGTTTTGGGTTTTTAGAGCACTAGGCCGATTTTGCGCTTGGGTACAACCTGTATAGTTGTGATGGATTGCACCTAAACGGAAGAGGGTCTGCTGTGCTGGGGGATAGGATGGCTAGAAGATTGGAGGAGATTTTAAACTAGTAGTAGGGGGGGAGGCTCAAAGCAATCTAGAAAATGGAGATAGGATAGAAATGAGATGGGCTTTAGCTCAGAACAAAGGGGGTGGAGATGGGGCGAGGGGGAAGCTCAGAACAGAGGAGGTATGTGATATTGATAATTCACAAAAAGTACAAATGACTCATGGTAATATTAAATGTATGTTTACTAATGCAAGGAGCCTATATAACAAAATGGGGGAACTAGAGGCAATAGCATACACTAAACAATACGATATAATAGGCATAACAGAAACATGGTGGGATGAGACACATGACTGGGCAGTTAACTTAAATGGGTACACGTTATTTAGGAGGGATATAATAAACAAGAAGGGTGGTGGGGTATGTTTGTATGTCAGCCATGAGTTCAAGTCAAATCTTAGGCATGTGGAGTGTGATGAGGAAAATGTGGAAGCTTTATGGGTAGATATCTGCTTGGGGCAAACAAAGGGAAAAAGTTATTGGTTGGGATATGTTATAAACCACCAAATGTAAATATTAATGAGGAAGAACTGCTGTTAGAGGAAATTGGTAAAACTGCAAATCGGGGTAACATGTTAATTATTGGAGATTTTAATTACCTGGACATAAATTGGGATAGACGGACTAGTACTTCAGCAAGGGGAATCCGTTTTTTGAATGTGTTAAATGACACCTTTATGTCACAACTGGTACAAGCACCAACTAGAAAGGATGCTTGTCTGGATTTCGTTATAACAAACAATGTTAATCTTTTAACCAACATTCAAGTAGGGGAGCATTTGGGAAATAGTGATCACAATATGGTAACTTTTGAAATAAACTCAAAAAAGCAAAAGCATGTGGGGTATATTGAAACGTATAATTTAAAAAAAGCCAATTTTAATAAGATTAGGGCAGCTCTACAACATATCGACTGGCATAAACTCCTTAGTGATAAAAACACTGAGGAAAAATGGAAACTATTCAAACAAATATTAGAAAGGTACATTTCACAGTATGTACCATTGGGTAATAAATATAAAATAAACAAATTAAAACCAATGTGGCTTAGTAGAGAAGTAAAACAAGAGATTAAAAATAAGAAAAGGGCTTTTAAAGCATTTAAATCGGACAAATCAGAGGCATCCTATATAAGATATAAGGAAGCCAATAATCCTTGCAAAAAGGCAATTAAAGTGGCTAAACTAGAAAATGAGAAACTGATAGCCAAAGAATGCAAAACAAACCCCAAAAAAATATTTCAAGTACATTAATTCTAAAAAAAACAAAAAATGAAAGTGTAGGTACACTGAAAACAGAGATGGGTCTGTTAGTCAATGAAGACCAGGAAAAGGCAGAAATTTTAAACAACTATTTTTCTTCAGTATATATTAATGAGGATCCTATGGCAAGAGATATGCATATGATTGCTGCAACAAACTTGCAGACAACTTGTGATTGGGTAACTCGAGACAAGGTGCTACAGCTATTAAAGAAAATTAATGTAAATAAAGCTCCGCGGCCTGACGGTATCCACCCACGAGTACTTAAGGAGCTAAGTGGGGAAATAAGTGAACCTCTGTATTTAATTTTTCAAGATTCTTTTGTTTCAGGTATTGTACCGGAGGATTGGAGGAAGGCAGATGTTGTTCCTATATTTAACCCCTTAAGGACCAAACTTCTGGAATAAAAGGGAATCATGACATGTCACACATGTCATGTGTCCTTAAGGGGTTAAAAAGGGTTTCAAATCCTTGCCTGGAAATTATAGACCTGTGAGCTTAACTTCTGTGACTGGGAAATTATTTGAACGGCTATTAAGGGATAATATTCAGGAATTCATTGGGAAGAACTGTGTTATTAGCAATAATCAGCATCGTTTTATGAAACATAGGTCATGTCAAACTAACCTAATTGCATTCTACGAAGAAGTAAGTAGAAATATAGATCAGGGTGTTGCAGATCTACTTGGATTTTGCCAAGGCATTTGATACGGTTCCTCACAATAGGTTAGTCTTCAAACTAAAAGAAATTGGTCTAGATGAATATTCTTGTTCTTAGGTAGAACATTGGCTTAAGGATAGAGTAGAGCGAGTTGTCATAAATGGTCAATTTTCAAACTAGACAAAAGTGGTAAGTGGTGTCCCTCAGGGTTTTGTTTTGGGGACGCTTCTATTTAACTTATTTATAAATGATCTTGAAATGGGCATTGAAAGCCATGTATCAGTGTTTGCAGATGACACAAAACGTTGTAAAGTAATAAAATGTAAGCAGGATATTGCCTTGCTGCAGAGGGATTTGGATAGATTGGGGGACTGGGCACTAAAATGGCAGATGAAATTTAACGTAGAAAAATGCAAAGTTATGCACTTTGGGGTTAAGAATGCACAAGCAATTTACACCCTAAATGGTAGTGAACTAGGGATAACCACACACGAGAAGGATTTGGGAATTGTTATAGACAACAAATTAGGTAGCAATATGCAATGTCAATCTGCCGTTGCTAAGGCCAGTAAGGTTTTGTCATGTATAAATAGGGGCATACATTCTCGAGATGAAAATATAATTTTGCCTCTTTATAAATCGCTGGTAAGACCACACCTTGAATATGCTGTGCAATTTTGGGCACCTGTTCTAAAGAAAGATATCATGGCACTAGAACAAGTGCAGAGACGAGCTACAAAATTGATAAAAGGAATGGAGCATTTTAGTTATGAAGAAAGGTTAAAAATTTAAATCTCTTCAGTTTGGAAAAACGGCGCCTGAGAGGGGATATGATAACATTATACAAATATATTCGGGGCCAGTACAAAAAATTATCTGGAAATCTATTCATAAACAGGGCTATACATAGGACACGAGGTCACACATTTAGGCTTGAAGAAAGGAGATTTCATCTAAGGCAAAGAAAAGGTTGTTTTACAGTAAGAGCAATAAGGATATGGAATTCATTGCCTGAAGAGGTGGTTTTGTCAGAGTCTATACAGATGTTTAAACTGCAATTGGATAAATACTTGCAAAAACATAACATAGAGGGATACAATTTCTAATTAGTGGGCTAATAGCTGCTAGATCCAAGGAGACATCTGACTGCTATTTTGGGGTCAAGAAGGAATTTTTTCCTAGTTTGTTGCAAAATTGGAAGCGCTTCAGATTGGGTTTTTTGCCTTCTTTTGGATCAACAGCAAAAGCATATGTGAGGAAGGCTGAACTTGATGGACGCAAGTCTCTTTTCAGCTATGTAACTATGTAACTATGTAATGTTGTGTGTGATCTTTCAATATTCTTAAACTCGGTTTATTGTGACATAGCTTGTATGTCTTTTATTACAAGTTTATAGTATATACAGAAATCTGTACGTTTAAATGGTTACTCAAAGCATCACAACCATTACAGCTCGTTGTAGTGGAAAGGTTTTTCAATGGTTTGCCACCTACCTGGGTCCTGCCGGGGGCAGAGTCTCCGAGAATGGTGGCTGAGCTGTATCCGACCTATATACAAGCTGGATGTCTATAGCGCCATTCATTCATTGGCTGAGAGCATGAGCTGAGATTTCTCAGCCAATGAATAGTGACTGTGTGTAGAATATGTACAGAATTAACATTAGTCAGCAAAGAACTCTCCTTCCTGACTGACTAATGGGGTGGAGTTACATCTAAAAGCAGCAACATTAAATATCTCTGTATGGGCAAAGATTAATACTGAAACACTGCGCATGTAGGAACCTTCCACCCTAACCACTGAATTTATATTAATATGTTTATTACTTTACACACAATAACTACTGATAGAGATTCCAATTACTCAAAAATCCCACACTCACTGACACCTGATTCTGTGTTTACCCCCAGTTATGGGGACACTTACCCCACTTCACAATAAGTGTTTTGTCCAAGCTGATGTGTTCCACGTGGCAGGAGTGTCTGTCCATCTCCTCTGGTGGTACTTCCACGGTAGCTGTGATCTGGTAAGTACCATCAGTATTGGGAAGAACCTTTTTGGCTTCATCCGAGGGAACCTCAATGCCATCTTTCTTCCAAATCACATCTACGTCCCGGGGGTAAAACCCGTACGCCTGGCAGAGAAGCTTTGTGGTTCCGTCTGCTTTCTGATCTGAAACCTTTACCTCTGGAGGAACTGAGATTAGAAAGGAAAAGAAGATAGAAATAAAGAACAGTCAGTCTAGTTATTGATCTTACAGAGGAGAGGATTCGGATAATGTTATGATTTAAAAGATAAAAATAAATCCAAACACAAACCAATTTGTCCACCAGAAAGTTTCCATAAAAATACTTAGCTAATTACTAAAAAAGCACAGAAGATATATAATCTATTGCATTTTATTACATACGATTGTTATGGCATTAGATCAGCCTGTTTGCATTTTCCAGATTGAAGACACATTGATATTGAAGCTACATCCACCTTCTTTAGGAGAGATGGGTCATGGAGATATTTATGGAGATATTTAATGGATGTCTCGTCTACTGCACTCAGGAGGTATTTAATATTTCTTGTGTTTCTGTCTCCTTCATATTTATTCATTCTTGAGTATTTGTTTTGCTTGTACAGATATTGTAATATAAGTTTCATAGCATCCTATATAATTTGTAACAAATGAGTATTGCGAATATAGCGCATGGATAAACAGTCAGTGAAATGAATTGCCCAACCAACTAGAGAGCAGTGAGGGCAAGTTAGAGGACTATATAAGACAAAGAGGATGAAGCAGGATGGTGTCTGATGAAGCTGGCATGACGCAGAGCGAAACGCGTCACTTATGGAATGTCTTGCATCATCAAAAGGGGTGCGCGTATTCCGAGTTTGGAGGACAGAGAGTCGGGTTTTGCAGTGTACCACTTTGTGGTGGGCTTTTTACAGCCCTATTTTATGTTCGATTTATCTAAGCATACAAAGTAAGAGTTTTTAACTGTGTATGTAATAAAAGTGTTTGTAATCCTCCACTATTGGATTCTCCCTGCTACTCTCTCCATACATGTGGTGCTACGAATATCGACCAAAGTCTCGGTGTCTTTACTTCCCTCTCAAATACACCCATTTACCCAGAGCCCTAATTGCTCTGGAGCACGTCAGTGGTATTCTATACAGTGCCCTCTACACAAGGGGTACATTTGTGTTTTTAAAGGTTTATCTGCACTACTGTGTACATCATATTTGTGTTACAGGTGTTTAATACATCGGAAGTCTATTTTATTACAGTATGTATTTCACAATATTTTGTAATGTATACATCTTTATTATTATATATAGAGCATCACTTTGTTTTTTTGCATTTTGTAGCATTCAATTTGCGTTTGTAGCTGATTTTTCACGGGCGCCTTGCACACTCTTCTGGATTGAATGTTCCGTATTGCACAGAGTAGAATGTGCTCAGTGTAAAACTGTAACATATAAATCACTGATAGAATAGGCTGGGTTTGTAGACAAAAGGGACACAATGTGAATCACCGTTCCCTTTCTCAGAAATATTTGGGTCTGGGATGGCAACTATAGAGGGATGGCATGTTTTTTTTTAAAGACATGAAATATCAGGTTGTGATCACAATAAGTCAAACTGGCAAAATAAGTGTGTTGGCAGGTGTTTATTCAAAATCAAATATATCAAAATCTGAGCAAAACAGCAGCATTATAGAAATTAAATGTAAAGAGACCATAGCCAGAGGAAGCAACAGAGAAAAACAAGAATGATAGAACAGTAGGGTAACGCTCTGCACAAGGACATAGAGCGCCAGTAAATGATGGCGGATTACTATAGAGGATGCTGAGAGCCAACCAAGCGCCGAGGGACATCAGTGCTGGAAACCTTTAAAGTGATTTAAGGGTTTTTAACCCTTTCTGAGCTGAGGAGTGGGGGAACGATGTGTATTCCTAACACTATAGGATCCATTTAAGAAATAAAAAATATTTGTGATTTTAAACAGAGAACTGGGGATTGTAATTTTAATTATATGTGTCATTGACGTTTACATACACTAATTGGTATTTTATAAAAGTGGTTGTAAAACACCACTTAGAGCAGGGCTCGTCTGAGATTTGTGAGCCCATTTAGCAACCAAGGTGACCTGCTACCTGAGATGGGAGGCAGACCGGCAGCTCATTGAGAGCGAGGGCGGCCGGCTCATGGAACATGCAGAGCTGAGGGAGGGAGCTGGGCGGCTAACTTGTAAGTGTTTGTGAAATTGTGTGTGTGAATGTTGCAGTATCAGTGTGTGTCTGTCAGTGAGAGTGTGTGTGTGTGTGTACCGATCAGTGAGAGTGTGTGTGTGGGTCTGTCAGTGAGAGTGTATGTGTCTGTCTGTCAGTAAGTGTTTGTGTCTGTTTAGCTGACTTGCCCCCCCGCCAATCACATGGGAAAGGTGTTTTTACTCACCTATTTTCCCACATCGTGCCATGAGTTTATCAATCTTGAAAATCTAAGCCAATCCAATGCTTCCCCTTATAGTTAAGCATTGAGAGACTATTGTGCATGCACTGCAAAATGCCACGCTGCGCCATTTGGGATTGGTCAGTCCGTTCCCTCCTCCTCCTATCTCAATCCTCGTGTAGCGCTCTGTGCGCCGGTGTACCGGGAGAAAGCGAACTGCAATTACTTTCTCATGGAGCTGAGGCCGCACAGCAGGACACCTGGCAAAGCTATCAAGTTAGCAGGACACCTGGCAAAATTGTCTGTTTGTCGCACGCTATTTCATAGACCTGCCCGCCCACATTTCTCAGACCTGACCGCCCGCATTTCACAGGCCTGACCAACCGCCCACATTTCACAGACCTGACCGCCCACACAGTCGTTCCATTGCGCAGCTTCAGCGCCGGGAGGAAGTAATTGCAGATCCATTCAATTCCTCCCAGCGCACAGTGAGCTGCACATAATATCGAGACAGGTGGAGGAGAGGAGTTTTGACCAGCGGCAGCCCACTCCCATTAGGCGCGGCAAGCCACACCAATCTGTCTCCTGCTGTGCCCAGTCCCACTGGACCCCAGGGAAGCCACTCTCCTGCGCCCAAAAGGTAGGAAACAGGAGAGTGGCTAAAAATATGTATTTTTTTTCATTTCTGTGTGTATATTTGTCATGCATTTACGTGTGTGTATTTGTCTATGATTCTTTGATTCTTGATTCTTGAATCTATGATTCTTTGTGTGTGTATCAAATATCTTGTGAGTGTGTGAGAGGATGTGTGTCTGTCTGTGTATGTGTCTGTCTGTCAGTGTGTCTGTCAGTGTGAGTGTGAATGAAGATGCTCCGAGTGACTCAGTGGTGTATCCTGGTTTTGTGATGGCAACCCCAGACCCCCCCCCCCCCCGACCAACAGTGGCTTCTCCAGGATTCATCCAGAATTATGTGTCCCTGGCACATAAGGGACCAGGGACAAAAGTAGGGGGGCAGTTTTAAAATGTGTATATATATATATATACACACACACACATACGCGCACACACATACACGGGGCTCGACAAATTCCAGGCTCCAGGTCGCCATGGCGACTAGACATTTCACCCTGGCGCCTGGCATTTGTCAGCCCTTTTCTAAGCCGCGCAGGAATCATTAAAGCCAGCCATCATGGGGAGCACGGAGGCGACGTGCGAGGGAGCAGTAACCTTCCTGCAGTTTCTCCCTTGCACGCTGTTTGGTGACATGACGTCACTCCGGCCCTGACATCACTACAGAGAGAGCGCAGGGGAGCAGAGAGAAACTGCAGGAAGATTGAGAGGAGAGTTAGGGAGGCTGGGTGGATTTAAATAAAAATAGCAATTTATGAGAAAATGTGTGTGTGTGTGTGTGTATGTGTCTCAGTGTGTGTTTTTGTGTGTGTGTCTCAGTCAGTGTGTGTCTCAGTCAGAGAGTGTGTGCCTGTCACTGTATGTCTGTCAGAATGTGTGTATGTCTGTCAGTGTGTGTCTCAGTCAGAGATTGTGGACGGAGCATGCATAAGCGGAGGTGATCTACCATGCAGGGGCAGAGCTGGGGAAGCTGCTGCACAGTGGCATAACTAACGTAGAGTGGGCCCCGGTGCAAACACTTTTGGGCCCCTGAAGACACATGCCCATTGGGTGGCCCTAATTGCACAGGCCACTCGATGGGCCCCAGTGTAACAGCAACACCAGCACTCCCTGTATTTCCACCGCTTCGCCTTCCTCATTATAGGCAAGATACCTTTTTCATGGAAACTGGAAAACCTTTTCAGGAGATGCAAGATAATTTGACATGGTGTTTAGAAGGGGCTGTGGTGAAGTGTGTGTGTATATAGGAGTCTGTTTATGGTGTACAGTGTGTAACTAGGGGCTGTAGTGTGAGCACATGCTCATGTGTAGGAGCTTTGGAGATTGTGTGTGTGCTGAGAGGGCCTGTAAAGTGTGTGCATGTGCATCTAGGGGCTGCAGTGTGAGTGTGAGTGTATGTGTATTGGGGTTGAATTGTGTGCTTATCAAGGAGCTGTAGTTATATTATATTTTATGAATGGTAACACCCTAAGTGCAGTGTACGTGGTCCAGGAGCTGACTATCAAAAATGGCTAACAATAAAAATATATAAATATAAATTGACAAATGAATAAATAAAAGGATGAATAAAAATATATATTGGTGGTGGTATAATAATAATATGAAAATGCAGGTAAAAAAGTGGATGATAATACTTCAAAAGGAACACTGGGATAATGGGATAAAGTGCAACAAAAGTGTATGGTGTGTATACCTTTAAGAACTGCTATAGGCAGAATATGTGGAATAAACACCAAATTATATACTTTTAGTGAAAAGATATAAACCTAATAAGACAGAAAAAAACAGTATGTGCAGAGAACTGTTTCCTGCAGTGCAATATATTGTGATATCGCTGTAAAGTGCCACTGAAAAAAAGGGTAAAAACTGGGTGAAAGTAAAAACCAGTTTATTAGCAATTAAAAATATATGCAGAAAAAAATATATAAAAATACATGCCAGGAACAAGATCCAGAATGATTACCAGCACAGTGGATGAGAGTGATAGGAGTCAGCCTCAAGGACCGGTTTGGATGGCTGCGGATGGTGTGTACACTTTCCTCTTTCCAGCTGCTGGCTGCCGGTAAAGACGGCGTGCGTCTCAGACCTCGCTCTGAGAGGTGAGTATTGCAGACCTCCCGGTCCGAGACTGTAAAGGCTTCGCGGTCAAATCGTTACACCACTGGCTGGAACATAGATGGAATCTGTATCCTGCTTGTTTAGTCTGATGCGTTTCGTGGGAGTCAGCCCCACTTCTTCAGAGACGGAATACAGTTTCGTGCTCAAGTGACAGTTTAAATACACTTTCAACTAATGGATACATTTGCATATACTTGAATGAAATAAAATGATTATGTGACCCTAGAAGACCCAGTACAACAGAAAAGGAGGACGTAAATATCTTCAACCTTTCAGTTAGAAATCTAAACTTGGATGAGATGTCCCTCCTGTCAGGATATTTATATCGGCAGACATTTTGTGCTATGATAGAAATACCAAGTGTATGTTCTGAAGTCATTGCTAAATAGACCAGACTCCATTTTGTATCTTCACGTTAACAAAGAGACACAAAATTTCTATCCTTTCTGTTACACTAACCTTAGCTTGAACCTAAATCTTGCCAGAGCTAAGAATGTCTTGTAGTATAAACAACAAAGAGATAAGACATTGAGAACGGGGGATGGACAGACTGTCTAAATTCTATATCCAGACATAGGTGACAGAGAAGATTAAATAATTAGATTTTACTTTCTATACCAACAGATTCTCATTGTATTTTTGAGTTCATCTATGGTATTACAGGCTGTCATATTAGGAATTATTACCGAAAATGGAGACGCATAGTCTGAAGAAATTTCAGAAAGACCCTTTGATCTGAAAGGAAAATAAGTTATAGCCACCGTAAAGATAACGTAAATGACCTCAAAAATAGCCACCAGGAAAAGTTAACTCTTTCCTGGATAGGTATGTGTAGTGGAACAAGGCTGCCATCTAGAGTCCAAATATTAAAATGATTACCTAGAAGGCAACCACACCCCACATTTGTGATTGGCTATCACTTAGAGGAATTTCCCCTTTTAAAAGTTAAGACAAAGGAGAGAGTCGGGATTCAAAGATTGAAGAGAGACACATTACGACACTCTGGAGATTCAGAGAGATCCAGGCAGAATCGGGCGATCAGAGTAACCAAGAAACTCTTACACTCCATGCAGAGAAAGAGACCCATGACACTTAGCTACCTGAGGATATCTGATGAGAAAATATCTACTTAACTGGTAAATATACAGGCATTTAATTAATTAATTTAAATTAATTAAAATTTATAGCATGATATATGACTGGATAAATCGTGATTAGATTTCATATTTAGAAATCTTAATTATTAAAGGATATATATATATGGTTATAGCATCCCATCTGCAGCTGGGAGTAATATAGCCATTAATGTATTTGTGTGATTAATATCACGTTAGCATATCATGACCATTTATCCAGCTGTATTGATTGGCTCTAAAATAAGATAAAATATCTATTTAGACAAATTAATTAAAATATCAGCTTATGTAACATGTAGATTTCTCATTGGATGCAAGGAAGTGGTTACTGACTTTTTAAATATTAAAATTTTATTTAAAATTACATAGGAGTAGATCTTAAATCCCTAGAAGAGGTCTAACCAGCATTGAAAGGGTTATTTCTAAACTGCCAGCTGAAAGTTTCTTTTACGATCTCATGCTGCAAGCTGAAACATTCCCTCTGTGAAGCCCATCGTAAATCTTATCTTGACAGCTTGTAGATTCAATGCTGTATTAACCAGGAAGTAAACTGCCACTTTGTATTGCATATTGTTTTATACTGCATATTAATTATTATTGCCATATTGTATTACATATTCATGTTATACTGAAAATTCCATTGATTATTATCATGCATGTTACTTATATTATTATCATTTGAATATAAAAATAAAAATTATATTTTTATAACAATTTTTGATATTAATTATATGATATAAATTTCATTTAACACGATAACGATTAGGGATCTGAGAATTAAATTAGTGGGTAATTCTCTCTGTTTACAATTATTATCCCATAAATATCCCCACACTCCTGAGGAAAGGGTTAAAATTTGCGCCCACTTCCAATAATCCAAATTTCAACATCTACATAGACCTCCATAAATTTATACGCAAAGTATCAATTAAAAATTTTTTTATGGATAAAAACAGTATGCAACCAGATACAGCACAGGACTATGAACATACACAACTCCATCCCACATCCACATTTTATCCACAGCACGTAAAGACTGACTCAATCAAGGTATTTGAGAAGATGGTGGAGAAGGACTTTAGACACAAGATCACTAAGGAGATAAAGAAAGACAACCTAACAAAAAGAGAGAGGGGCGCATTGAAACGATTGATGAAAGCAGCGGATAAAGGAGGGGGACTGGTTATCCTCAACACTGAGGACTACATAGAAGAAAATCATAGACTATTGGGAGACACATGTACATAGCTCAAATTGGACTATGACCCTACCTCCCACTTTAAAGAAAAACTTAAGGAAATACTTGACCAAGGGAAGGATAGAGGCATTATCAACGACCGGGAATACAAATACCTACATATCCAGTTCCCAAGGTCACCAGTGTTTTATCACCTACCTAAAATCCATAAGCAACTCACCAAACCCCCAGGCAGACCGATCATTTCTGGAATTGGATCCCTCACCGCCAACCTCTCCGAATATGTTGACCACTATCTACAAAAGATGGTCTCCCATCTTAGATCCTATCTGAGAGATTCTACCCAGATTTTAAATCTTTTATCTAATTTTAATTGGACAGAGGATATGTTTTTAGTGACAGCAGATGTCACCTCACTCTATACTGTGATAGAACATCTACAGGGATGCGAGGCCATACAATACTCCTTAGCGGTATATTCAGAACTGAAGAATGACCAAATTGATTTTTTTAATACAGTGTGTTGCTTTTATTCTTACCCATAACTACTTTTGGTGTCAGGATCAGTTTTACCTCCAGATTGAAGGCATCGCCATGGGGACGAGATTCGCGCCAAGCTATGCCAACCTATTTATGGGCAAATGGGAAGAAGAGTATATATGGGACCATTGCCCATTTGGCGCGAATCTGTCCCTTTGGCAAGGTACATAGATGACTGCTTCTTCATCTGGAAAGGGGACTTGGAATCCCTCGAACAGTTTAAAATCTACCTCAACCACAATCTGTACCATCTCAAGTTCACTTTTAACCATTCTCAACAACAGATTGTATTTTTAGATCTTAATATCTACATTGAAGAAGGAAGACTACACACCAAATTTTTTAAGAAAAATGTTGATTGCAACAGTTTTATTCCTTTTAATAGCCACCACAAACACACTTGGCTTAAGAATATACCGCACAATCAATTTAAGAGGATTCAAAGAAATTGTTCAAAAATGGAAGACTGCAAGGAACAAATGAAGGAGATGCAACAAAGATTCAGAGAGAAAGGCTACCCTACAACATTACTGACAGAAGCAAAGAACAAAGCCCTAGCCATTCCAAGAGAAGAAACCCTAAGAAACAACCTCAAGACCCTGGATAGTTTTAACCAGACACCTGCTTTCATTACCAAATTCAGTCATCAATCCCAGAAGATAGAAAAGATCTTCAAGAAACATTGGGGAATCCTTAGAAACGACCCCGCACTCTCCACATGTCTTGGGGATAAACCTCAAATCATCTTTACCAAGGCGCCCAATCTACAACTCATGTTGGCTCCCACCGTCAAAACCTTACCTAACCTCCAAGATCAAGGACTCCTCAAAGGCTTCAGAAGATGTTCCAAATGTAGGGCATGTAGAAACAATCCCTCCTTGGAAACAGAGATTACCAAATTTTCATCCTCAACCAACAAGAAGGAATATAACCTAAAAACTAATATGAATTGCAATACAGTAGGAGTAATTTACCTGGTCACATGCCCCTGCCCTAAACAGTATGTGGGGCGGACTAAGAGACCTGTAAAAACCAGGATCGCGGAACATATCCGAAACATTGAAAAAAGACTGCAGACACATAACCTTTCCAAGCATTTTCAAGAATTTCATGGAGGTGACCCTACGGGATTGAGATTTTTACCCATTGAAAAAGTCAAGGTACATTGGAGAGGAGGGGACATGGAAAGGAATCTGGACCAAATAGAAGCCAGTTGGATCTTCCATTTAGAGACTCTTGTTCCTAAAGGACTCAACGTGGACTTTAAACTCAATGCTTTTTTATAGACCATCCCCTAGTGGATTTTTTGAACGTTTTTTTTTTTTTTTTCTTCGTATTTTCCGAATTGTCCTTACCATACTCTATATATGTCTCCAATAATGATTGCAACAACAGGTCTGTTTTATATTTCATAGTTTTATGATTATGATATTTTATTTTATTTCACTTTATTTTATTTTATTTCAGAGTTCATCTACCATCATGAACAGAGACACCCTCCTCATACAATTTTAATATGCATATTGTCCATTTCCTTAGATTTCGTTGTATTTAAAGACATCTCATAAAGCTGGATGATCCGGTTCACATCTATAGTATGTCTAACTTTTAATTCATCATGTGTAGTATCTCCAATTACCTGCATCTATATACTAGTCCCGTCATTTTGGAACGATTGTATTACATATTACAACACCAGATAACTGATTTATTCATTAATTTATTCACTTATGCATCTATTTTTGAGATTGCCCAGATTGCCAGATGGTTATTTAAAATTCAGTATACCAATCAAATTAGGACCTCTATACAGATAGGGATCTATTTAATTCTTTTTTCTCCACATCTTATAACTTATGCATTAGAACTATGTATTTATTACTAGCCATTATTACTCTCTACATATCCCATCTATCTTGTTCCTTTATTATTAGTTTCCATTTGTTTATATCTTCATTCGTTTTTATCTCCATTTTTATCTCCATTTGTATTTATTAATTATTCTTGGATCTCATTCTGAATTCTTTTTGAAATTATTTTTTCCAACCTTGGATTTTTTTCTCTATATTCGTTTTTAATCTATACTTTTATTCATTTATTTATCTTCATCATATATTTTATATTCCAAGTCTACAAATCTTGATTTATGTTCAATTACCATCATCAATTATTGTATAGATTTCCTCGATCGAATAAATTATAGAAGAATAATCATGCCACAGTGATTCAATGTCCGCTATATTTAATTGCAGTTATGTCTAACCGAAAGAGAATTTTGTATTGAAGATGTATTATATCATTTTATTGTCACATAAATCATTTTATTTAATTCAAGTATATGCAAATGTATCCATTAATTGAAAGTGTATTTAAACTGTCACTTGAGCACGAAACTGTATTCCGTCTCTGAAGAAGTGGGGCTGACTCCCACGAAACGCGTCAGACTAAACAAGCAGGATACAGATTCTGTTGATGAGATTCCTGCAATGGACATGAATGCTGAAATTTTGGTTCTCCTAGGAAGAGACATCCTCAGAGTACATAAAGTGCGCGACCAGTGTGATGGACCTGACGGCGCCCCTTATGCACAAAGACTTGACCTAGGCTGGGTAATAGTGGGCGATGTATGCTTAGACAGGAAGCGTACGTCATCTGAGATCCGCTCCTTCAAAACTTACATACTGGGGAATGGACGTGCCTCCCACTTCAAACGATGCCCTCGCCATTATGAAGTAAAGGAAAAACCTCTTGACGTGATCCAAGTACGGCATACTGCTTCTATTCTTTCTTATGACAATCTAGGTGCTGCAGTGTTTAGTACTACAAATGATGACAACAAATTAGCCTTGTCGATTGAAGACAATGAATTCAGCAAAATAATGGACAAAGAATTCTTCCAGGATGAGTCTAACAGCTGGGTTGCGCCATTACCTCTTCGAACAGCAAGAGCCAAACTCCCTACCAATCGTGAACAGGCTGTATCCAGATTGAATTAACTTCAGCGAACACTAAAGAACAGACCTGAAATGAAGGATCATTTCATCGCTTTCATGAAAAGGATCTTCGACAATGATCATGCCGAACCAGCGCCACCACTTCAAAGTCATGATGAGTGCTGGTACCTGCCTTTCTTCGGAGTGTATCATCCACGCAAGCTCAAACAAATCAGGGTAGTATTTGACTCCAGTGCCAAGCATCAAGGCGTATCCCTGAACGATATTCTACTCACAGGTCCGAATCTAACCAACAACCTTGTAGGTGTACTCATGAGGTTTAGAAGAGAGCCAGTTGCTATAACTGCCGACATTGAGCAAATGTTTCATTGCACGAGAAGACCATAGGAACTTCCTAAGGTTTCTGTGGTACCGTAACAACTACATGGACAATGAGATCATAGAATACCGCATGAAGGTTCATGTCTTCGGGAATAGTCCTTCACCCGCTGTTGCAACATATGGTTTACGAAGGACTGCCCTCCAAGGAGAAAAGGAGTTTGGCAGTGACGCTCGACACTTTGTTGAGAGAGACTTTTATGTTGACTATGGGCTTAAGTCTTTACCTACAGATGAAGAAGCCATAGATCTGCTCAAGAGGACACAAGATATGCTCTCTGAGGCTAACCTCAGACTACACAAGATTGCCTCAAATAGTGTTGCCGTCATGAAAGCCTTTCAACCTGACGATCATGCCACAGGGTTTAAAGACCTTAATCTTGGAATGGACATGCCACCTGAACAGAGAAGTCTGGGCCTACGGTGGGACTTGTCAAAGGATACCTTCGGCTTTCAAGTCAGCTCTACAGACAAGCCGTTTACCAAGCGTGGTGTTCTGTCAGTAGTAAATAGCCTATATGATCCAATGGGATTTGTTGCTCCCATTACCATACAAGGCAAATCCTTGCTTAGGCAATTCTCAGAGACTATTAAAGATTGGGATGCTCCACTGCCATCAGACAAGCTTCCTAAGTGGGAGTCCTGGAAACAATCTCTACGTGCCTTAGATGGAATCCGTATACCACGCTGCTACAATTCAGCTTCCCTTACTACAAGTCAGAGAAAAGAACTTCACATCTTCTCAGATGCATCAACTGAGGCTATAGCGGCTGTTGCCTACCTCAAGGTAAGAGACTCTTCTAATCAAGTCCACATAGGGTTTCTGTTTGGGAAAGCTAAGTTAGCACCTAAGCCAGAGCACACAATCCCTAGGCTTGAACTTTGTGGGACTGTTACTACTCTGCTTACCCAAAAGCTTGGGTCTATTCCTGTCCCACCTGGAAACTTTAACTCAGGAAACTTGCATTATGACCAGTGGAAGCGAGTGCAACACCTCGCCAACTGCTTCTGGAATCGTTGAAAGATGGAGTACCTTTCTACTTTGCAAGGACGCAGGAAATGGCAACACCCAAATCCTAACATTAAAGTTGGAGATCTTGTTCTGCTCAAGGATCAACAAGCTGGGAGACTCGAGTGGCCTATGGGACTTATTATAAAGAGTGTTCCCAGTGATGATTGCAAGGTACGCAAGGTGGAGGTGAAGGTTGCAAGACAAGGGACTGTAAAGACCTTCATCAGACCTATCACTGAACTTATTCTGCTCTTACCCTTTGGAGAATGAACTTACTTGCGTATGTTGTTTGTTCCTACCTTTGACTTCAAGAAGGAAGAGTCTTGGACGTTAATGTTAATTTGAAGTTGTTGCATTTTTTGCATGATTTTTTCTTTATGTTTTTCACGTTCTCAAGACATCAAGCAAATCGCACTGTTTATTTGCACTTGTATAACTACCGTTATGGTATAAAATAGTGACATTTACAATGTCAGACGGGGAGTGTGCTGTTACACAGTTAATATTCTCGTTATTGTAGATGCAATTTACTTAGTATATTCTGTGATTTATTTACCTTGTATTTTTCTATGGGTAGGTATTTGCTGCCACCTTCTGGCCCGTTTTGGTAATGCTCTTGTTCCTCCTGTGAGCATCTTACATCATTTCCTGGTATGTAAACTGCGCCCTGTTCTTGCTGTACTTCCGGTGTCATGGCGACTTGCATTTGCCTCATGTAACTGGGACTCTGGTATTCCACATGTTAAGCTAAGGAAAGCATCATCTTTTGACCGCATAATACTGAAATCCATTCATTCTGCTGTATTCCTGTTGTGTCATGTTCAGAATAAACCAGCTTTTGAATTGAAACTAGTATTGGTGAGTTCAGCTATCTGAGGAGGATTGTCCGCAGTGACCGTATCTGCTTATACAGGCCAAGCACAGAGGTCTCACAAGGGTTAGATCACTATCACAACAACCCGAGTCAGAATAGCCACACATTGCAGCCTGTAAACACTGTGCTGCGGGATCACAGAGTTCCATACTGGTTGTGCCCCCTTGGCTCACCACTAGTGACAGAAGATGGCTCCTTGCTTGTTCTTAAGAATATTATTATTTTATTATTTATATAGCGCCATTAGATTCCGTAGCGCTGTACAATGGGTAAAATCAAACCATGTTTTTGCAGACCCTTCAGACTTTCTCTCGAGGACTCCTCAGTTCAGAGGGAAACGTCACCCACACAGAGAATGATTTTGATGTGGCTAATATCCGTCCATTTTTGCCCAGGGACTACAGCAGACTCTTTAACCCCTTAAGGACACATGACATGTGTGACATGTCATGATTCCCTTTTATTCCAGAAGTTTGGTCCTTAAGGGGCTCCCGATACATAGAAGCCACAGTAAGGCTTAGTTTGCTGCTCTGATTTATCCCTCTGGAGGTTTACATTCCTTCCCCGCTGCTCACTAAGATACTACTTTTGCTTTTTACCTTATTGATGTATGTTCTAATTTGACCCCTTCTCCCCCACCCCTTTACCAGGGGTTAATGGGCCCTTATTCCACCTGCCCCAGCTGTTCTCATATGCTCATCCTGCTAAGAAATTGGCTCTGCTATAACCATATGCACAACCACAAAACGGGAGGAAGGGAGGAAGGGAGGAAGGGAGGAAGGGAGGAAGGGAGGAAGGGAGGAAGGGAGGAAGGGAGGAAGGAAGGGAGGAAGGGAGGAAGGGAGGAAGGGAGGGAGGGAGGAAGGGAGGAAGGGAGGAAGGGAGGAGGGTAAGGGGAGATAAGGAGAAGGGTGGGACTGAGAAGAACACAGGGAGGGTGGGTGGTGAGGAGAACACAGGTAGAGGGGGGAGTGAGAAGAACACGTGGAAGGGGGGATGAGAAGAGCACAGGGAGGGTGGGTGAGTGTGAGAAGAGACCGCTAGGGAAGGGTGGGGGAGAGGAGAGACCACTAAGGGACAGGGGAGAGCTCTAAGGGACAGTTCTATAGGTCAGGGGGCAAGACAGGGAGCTCTTTCACACTACGCGCACACACACACTCACAATGCATCACTATACATACACAGAAACACACAATGCATCCCTACACACACAGAAACATAACATGCTTCCCTTACACACAGAGAAACACACAATGCATCCATTACACACACAATGCAACCCTTACACATAAAGACAATGCATCCTTTACACACAAAGACAATGCATCCTTTACACACATACACAGAAACACACAATGCAAACCCTTACACACACATGCAAACACACACACTGCTTTTCTTACATACACACAGAAACACAATGCATCTCTTACACACACTCAATGCACACACATACAGACACACACCTTACATCCCTTATGCATACAAACACAGATTCACACAATGCATCCCTTACACACAATACATACATTATACACAAATACACACTGCTTCCACTACAGACAAACACACTGCATCACCTACACAAACTGGTATCCCTATACACTACATACCATAAGCACACATATTAGATCTTCTACAATAACACATAACACATCCCCTACACACTCCACTCCCTGTGAGCGGACGCATGGGTGGGTGGAACATATAAGTGGACTTAAAGGTGGGCCTTATGAGCATACTCACTGTCAGGCCCTGGGGCCCAGACCTTGAGCTGTGTAAGAGGCCCCCCAAAAAATGGAGCTGCTTCCAATTCTCCCAGAACATTAAATTTTGTGACCACAGTTGCCAAGAGCCTCCAGAGATCCTGTTCTACACCAGACCAGTGGAGCCAAACTGCAGCCAGAGCACATCACCATCCTCATCTGGTTGTAAGTAGGCAATCTAGTATATTATTAGTGACACTAATCTCTAATTTACCTCACATTAAAGGGACACTTTAGTCCCCAGAACTACTGCAGCTTAATGAAGTGGTTCTGGTGTCTATAGTTTGTCCCTGCAGGCCTTTTAATGTAAAACACACTGTGTGCAGCACTGGCGTTAGTTCATATGGCAGATCACATGGGGGGCGGCACATTTTTTTTTTTAAATACTTGTTGGCAAGAGAACACACTGAAGATGCCTGGCTAAAGTTATTAACATCCGCAGTTCGGCTGTTGTGGTGGTGGTTTGTCTGTCAGTCTTGTGGTCTGTTTTGTGGTGGTGACGGTCTGGTCCGTTTCCAGGTTTTCCGACATTTTGTCACAGATAATATCCACCAGCCTCTCAAACGTCTGCTTAACATTGAGGTTATCCTTAGCACTTGCTTCAAAAAATTCAAAACCAAGTTGCTCTGCAAGGTGCTTCCCTCTCTCCGTCGAGATTACTCTTTCATCCTCCATATCACATTTGTTACCAACTAGTATAACTTGGGCATTATCCCATCGGTACGTTTTGATTTGGGTTGACCATAATGCTATATGGAGCTATTGCTAATTTTTATTTTGCCTAGGGCGGCAAAAACCCTTGCACCGACTCTGATCCTGGGCAGGTGCACAAGTCTACTGGTGACCCACAGGTGGGGAGTGCACTGATTGCACTGCACTCTCTTCCTGCCCAGACCCGTCTTTACCACAGTGCAAGTGCCCTCTGCCCCTAATTTACAGTGGCTCACACTCACAACAAGCAGTGCCTGGAGCCCTTTGGCAGCTGGCCATCCTGCAAGCATTACATTAACCAGCTGTTCCCCATGCAGCCACAGGTGGCGCTGTGTTGGGAGAATGTGATTACTCTTTACTTTCTCCCAGCCTACAGAGTAGCGCATGGGAGAGAGAGAGGAGGAGGCATGATTTAATCTTACAACAAATCCACTAAGCAAATCTTTATAAATTTGGGGGGGATCAGCTCTCTTTCCACAGTTTATTGGTGTTTACTGATGTCTGTATTAATATTGAGCGATTTCTAAGTAGTAACATCAGTGTGTGTCAACGGTGCCAGCTGTTGGGGTGTGCACGCTGTGCGGTCACGCAGGGTGCCATGACAACAGAGGCGCCCGGCAGCCTACACAGCTCACAAGTTGAGGACGCCAGCATTTTCAGTTTAAACCATTCACTGGTGGTCCACTAATGCGCACCAGCAGTAGGTGCAGTCAGATCATATCCTCTCCCTCGTGGTTCCGGCGCTCAGTTAGTGAGTCAGAGCACAGGCTCAGAGATTCTCAGCCTGCGCTCTGGCAACATTAAAAGTCAGAGCCGTGAAGGAGCGGGTATGGCAAAGAGCTACTGATTAGCATAACATCAATATCCATTATAAAACCAGGAAAAGGTGGGCATGGATGGTGAACTGATTTGGTGGTGCAATGGGCCACTTGACTGGTTTTGCCCCCCAGGCCTGAGGCTGCCAGCCCTCCCCTGACTGTGTGCTATCTTGGTATGTATAGTTAATGAACACTGTGTGTGCTATCTTGGTATGTATAGTTAATGAGCACTGTGTGTGCTATCTTGGTATGTATAGTTAATGAGCACTGTGTGTGCTATCTTGGTATGTATAGTTAATGAGCACTGTGTGTGCTCTCTTGGTATGTATAGTTAATGAGCACTGTGTGTGCTCTCTTGGTATGTATAGTTCATGAGCACTGTGTGTGCTTTCTTGGTATGTATAGTTAATGAGCACTGTGTGCTATCCTGGTATGTATAGTTAATGAGCACTGTGTGTGCTATCTTGGTATGTATAGTTAATGAGCTCTGTGTGTTATCTTGGTATGTATAGTTAATGAGCACTGTGTTTTATCTTGGTATGTATAGTTAATGAGCACTGTGTTTTATCTTGGTATGTATAGTTAATGAGCACTGTGTGTGCTATCTTGGTATGTATAGTTAATGAGCACTGTGTGGTATCTTGGTATGTATAGTTAATGAGCACTGTGTGCTATCTTGGTATGTATAGTTAATGAGCACTGTGTGTGCTATCTTGGTATGTATAGTTAATGAGCACTGTGTGTTATCTTGGTATGTATAGTTAATGAGCACTGTGTGCTATCTTGGTATGTATAATTAATGAGCACTGTGTGCTATGCTGTATACAGCTGAATAGGAAAAACCAAGCGAATAGGTTTACACTCCTAGCAGTCAAACTGGAACAGCATACAATAAATCCTCCCCCAATAATGAGACGACACTTCACTTTGAGGGTTAAACAGGAACTCTGGACTGGCACATCCAGCCTAGATTTTATTTCCATCTCACACATATAAGACCGCCCACAGGGGAGGTGTAAAATATCCAATAGCATCATGGGTGCAACCCACACATCCCCTCCCCTTAGCGTGACACATAATCCCATTATTCATACAGTTTAAAATATACTTTTTACACAATATTTATAACTTCAAAACCATACATCACATTCACATAAAATTACATATCCACAATCAATCCATTCAGGGGAACAACATATTAAAAATTGGCATGGATCAGACCAGGGGTTCAAAAGTTAATAAAGTATCTTTTAAAACCCCTAGCTTTCCAGCTCAGACCGGTTTTACAGAGCCTTCTCTCGAATGGGCTCCATGGCATAGCTATCTGGGTTAACACATTCACATAAAGTCTGGTCCATAGTCCAAAGGCAAGAGGCGGGCAAGCAGCCCCCTCCAAGGACACGTGGCGAGGTCGGTTTCGCCACACAAACCAAGTGGTAAGAGACTGTCTAAAATGCTAATGGAATAGAATAAATTCTAAACCCAGACATTTGTGACGGAGAAGATTAAATAATTTAATTTTTACTTTCTATATCTAACAAGATCCCATTATATTGAAGGGGTCAGAATTAGTTCACGAACTGTCATATTAGAAATTATAACAGAATTTGCAGACACATAGTCTGGACGAAGACTGAGAGACACCCTTTGAAGTGACAGAAAACTTAAGTTATAGTTAACCATAAAGATAACGTAAATGACGTCAAAATAGCCACCAGGAAACGTTAACTCTTTCCTGGATAGGTATGTTTAGTGGGGCGAGACTGCCCTCTATAGACCAAATATTAAGTTGCTATCTAAAAGATAAGCACACCCCCAGTGTTGCTATTGGTCTATTAACCTAGTGACGAACAGATAAGTTTTCCCTTTAAAAAGTTAAGACAAAGGGAAGAGAGAGGCAATCAAGTAATCAAGGGAATCAGGAATCAAGAGAGAGAGAAAGAGCAGAGGAGGAATGCAAGGGTATGCAAAGGAAGCAAAGAAGTGAGCAGTCGGGGGCAATGCAGAGAAAGAGACCCATGACAAACAAGTTCCTGAGACTATATACAAAACACAACGAGGGAACCGGCTGGTAGCCTAAATTGAGATAAATACAAAAACAAAAACAAAATATAGTGTAATAAAGTTTGACAGAAATATCATTTGCGCAATATGAAATGCACTCACAGGATCTTGGACAGTTCAGGCATATATGGTGCCTCCCCTGATGGTATGGGGGGCTGGGGGGAATTCCCCTGGACACTTCCCTGGATCTTTCCACCAAAAAGCAGGACTCCGGGTGAAGGTATGAAAAAGCGGCTTTAATTTTCAATAAAATATATAAAAAATAAATACAATAGAGGTCCTACGCGTTTCGTCCCTTCTATAAAGTATGGGACTTCCTCAGGGACCAACAATATTAAAATTACAATTAATGCAGTACAAAAAAGCAGCCTAACCACCCTCCACCCATAAGTCCTTTAAATAGGGCTAATCCCTAAAGTCACATGTGCCTCTCTGTCCCTCCTCATTGGTCCTGTGTCGATCGGTATCATCTGTTGGCAATTGCATTCTTCTTCATTCACAGCTGATCTTCACTGTTGTATTGCAGTTAATTTCGGCATTTTCGTACATTCCGGAAACCGGAAGTGCTATGCGTTCCAACTGGGTTCACAAACCCGGAAACCGGAAGTGGCTTGCGTTCCACCCTCGTTTTTTTTTTGTTTTTTTTTTGTTTTTTTTTTGTTTTTTTTTTGTTTTTTTTTTGCAATCCACCTGTATTGGGGGAAATCTAGCCACAACAAATACACTTAAAAACGCATGAAAGGTCTGTGTTATAACCCAAATGTTATTTTCACCATAAACTGTGTATCTTTATTGACCTTAAATGATCTATACAATATTCAATAATAAATTTTTTCATTATATTTGTGCAAATAGTTAGTAAAGTGTTTTCTAATGTAAATTAATTCTTTATCTTATAATTTTACAATATTTGCCATTTTTAATATCCTATTTTGTGTAATATTGTTTACATATAATGCTTCTAATTTATAATGTGTCATCTTGTTTTCTCCTTCTTCTAATCAGAGAATATATTTTTCTTTTATATGAATATATTTTGTGTTATTAATAAACCAAATTATTCTTATGACAAAAGGTGCTTTATATTAATCCCAACCTTATTCCTTATATTATAGTGACTATAACTAATAATAATGTGTCTTATAAAAAACATACTAGATCCACATCCACGTTTAAACCACCAGGTTCCAGAGTTTGTAGCTTATGGATCCAGTAGGTCTCCCTCTGGGATAGCTTGGTGATTCTGTCCCCCCCTCTCCAATCAACACATACCCTTTCAATGCCCATACATTTGAAACCCGTAAAAGAAAATTGGGGACAATGATTACAGTGTACTGGGATGGAGTGTGTGGCCAAGTTCTTTTTTATATTATTTATGTGCTCCAAGAGACGCACTTTTAGGGGCCTCTTGGTTCTGCCCACATATTGCCTGCCGCACGGACATTGCAGTACATACACTACATAGTCCGTGCGGCAACCAATTTCTGTTTTAATCTGGAATACTTCCCCAGTGACAAAACTAGAAAAAACTTCTGTCTTTTTTAGATTGACAATCCGACAGGCTTTACAGACTCCACACCCTCTGGAGAAACCATTTGCTATTGGTTTCTGACTATCTCTATGATTTTTTATAGCATAGCTGGGTGCCAAAGAGTTCTTAAAGTTCTGATTTTTCTTAAAAATAAGTTTAGGCTGTTCTGGTAGGAAAGTGTTGAGTACAGGATCTTGTTGGAGAATCGACCAGTGTTTCTGCAAACTCTTCCTAATCCAAACATGGTCTGTGCAGTACTGTGTTCTAAAGGCCGCTGCATTGTCTTGATAGGATTTGGCACGTGGTCTGTCCATTAAATAATTGCCTCTATCGGTTTTCAAAGCTAACCGAATTTCTTTGTCGATGGTATTCTTCTTGTAACCTCTCTCTACCAATTTGTTCTTAATATGGTTAGATTGTGTTATAAAATCTTGAACTTGCGAACAGTTCCTTCTCACCCTAGCGAATTGTCCCTTGGCTATTCCTCTAAGCCAGGGGCGATGATGGCAACTTCGCCTATGAACATATCCATTGCCATCACTCGGTTTGAAGAAACACTTAGTTTTAATCTGGTTATTCTCACTTATCAATGACAAATCCAAAAAACTTATTTCTTTTTGATTCCACGTAGAAGTAAATTTTAGATTATATTTGTTTTGATTCAGATAATTTTCAAATGATTGAAATAATAAAAAAGGCCCCTTCCAAATTATAATAACATCATCGATATATCTCCGCCAGAGCACCAGGTTCTCCCTCCAGTCATGCCCAACCCAAACCGTTAGGTCTTCCCATCTACGCATGTAGATGTTGGCATAACTGGGGGCGAACCTGGTGCCCATGGCGGTCCCCGTGGTTTGTAGAAAAAATTGATCATTAAAGAAAAAATAATTGTGCTCTAAAATAAATTTAACCGAATGCCAAATGAATTCTTTTACTTCCTGAGGGAGATTTTGATCTTCCATCATAAAATGATTGATGGCTTCTAGTCCCAATTTATGGCTAATTATAGTATAAAGGGATGATACATCCAATGTTGCCCAGCTATAATCTGAATGCCATTCGATATTTTCCAATTCCTGTAGGAATGATTTTGTGTCTTTTATATAAGAAAGGGCGCTTTGGGCATACTTCTGTAGGTATGAATCCACAAAAGCAGATAGGTTGGCTGACAAGGAATCTATCCCGCTAATTATGGGGCGGCCTGGGGGATTAAATAAACACTTATGAATTTTTGGAATGAAGTAAAAAATTGGGATTCTTGGGTTATTGCAAAGTAAAAAATCGTAATTTGCCTGTGAAATTATATCCTTATTTTTTGCTATTTCTAACAAATTTTTTAAAAGTAAATTAAATTCTCTAGTCGGATCCCGTATTAATATGGTGTAGGTATCACTGTCACTTAAAATATTTTGGGCTTCTTGTAAGTAATAATTTCTAGACATAATGACAATCCCCCCCCCCTTGTCAGCTTCCTTAATTATAATATCTTCCCTCTTCTTAAGTGTGTTTAGACATTTCTCTTCTTCCCTCGTTAGATTTCTGTTATTATTGGAGGTTGTTTTTTTAGCTATAGATTTAAATTCTCTATCCACCAATTTTTCAAAAATTTCTAAATATGGACCTCTATTTTGTGTGGGATAAAAGTGAGATTCAGGTTTAAATTTCCTGTTTCTCAGTTCTTCCTCATCCATAATTGGAGTTGTTAGCTGAAGTGGTTGTAACAAAAAATGTCTTTTCAACGTTAGTGATCTAATATACTTTTTTAAATCAATATATAAATTAAATTCATTTGATTTTTTATCTGGAGCAAATTTCATGCCTTTTGATAATAGTTGTATCTCGTCATCTGATATAGGTAGACCAGATATATTAAAAATACCTTTTTCTCTTTCTTTGGCCTTTACAATGGCCATACCATGTGCCAAATCCTCTAATCCTCCGTTCGTGTTCTCTTGTTCGGGAGTCTACCTGTAGGGGTGAGAACCGGTTGCGATGTTCCCAGTTGTTGGCCCTGGGATAAAAATAGTTGGTAATGGGTTTTTCTTTTGGACCTCTGGTCCTCCCCTGAAAATTTTCCTCCTTTTCGTTATATTGTGAGCTAGAACTGCTATTAAATTCTTCTTGTCTGACTACTTGAGCATAGGATCTTACTCCTCTTTTTTCAAATGGGCGTATATTCCCATTCTGGAACTCTGGTCGCTCTCTTGGGGGAGTGCGGGTAACTCTCTTCTCAAATGGACGTGTGTTTCTATTTTGTAACCCAGCCCTCTCTCTTGAGGGGGTACGGGTAAATCTATTGGTAATTTCTTTTCTCTGAGAATCTCCTAGATTTCTTTTCCTATGTTCATATAATACAGTTTTCTTCCTATAGGGGGAGTGAGAGTCCAAGGTGGGGCCTCTCTGGAAGTGAGGTTTTTTCCTTGACATCCTATTAAGGGTGGAAAAAGTATTATTAATTTTGTCTTCCTTATCCCTTCTATATTTTTTACTTTTAGTTTCTGCAATTTTTTCATCTAATTGTTTTACATTTGTTTGTAAAGCTTCATCTCTCTCTTTATACTCCATACTTTCTAGGTCAATCTGTGCATTAGATTCCAATAGCTCTAATTCCTCCTCAATTTTCTCTTTCATATCTTTTGAATATTTTATGATAAGTTGCATTAGCTGGAATGAGCAATTGGATAGGATCTCATCCCATTGGTTCATGAAATTTTCACTGTCTAAACCAAAAGCAGGAGTTTTTTCCAACCTTAAACCCCGTGGGATCAGCCCTTCTTTGAAATAATTTTCTAGGAAGGCTATCTCCCACCATTTTTTAGTTTCCCCATATAGTAGCTTTTCTTTGCATTTGAAATACTCATTTATTCCCTTAAGGGGTTGGGGTTTGTCATACTCTTGAAAAATTGCTTCAAACCTTCTCAAACGATGTTTTTGCATGTTAGATAGAAAGTCTATACTAGTGGCCATTGTGGGGCCCTTGTGAATTCAACTATATACAATGCTGGGATATAGCAAACCAATATAACAAAGAAATACACCTTATACACACACTTATATACAATGATACTTATCAGTGGTAGGTGAAATACAGCCTCCCTCAGATCGCTCCCAGCTAGCAATCAACTTCAATACCAATATATACAAAACACAACGAGGGAACCGGCTGGTAGCCTAAATTGAGATAAATACAAAAACAAAAACAAAATATAGTGTAATAAAGTTTGACAGAAATATCATTTGCGCAATATGAAATGCACTCACAGGATCTTGGACAGTTCAGGCATATATGGTGCCTCCCCTGATGGTATGGGGGGCTGGGGGGAATTCCCCTGGACACTTCCCTGGATCTTTCCACCAAAAAGCAGGACTCCGGGTGAAGGTATGAAAAAGCGGCTTTAATTTTCAATAAAATATATAAAAAATAAATACAATAGAGGACCTACGCGTTTCGTCCCTTCTATAAAGTATGGGACTTCCTCAGGGACCAACAATATTAAAATTACAATTAATGCAGTACAAAAAAGCAGCCTAACCACCCTCCACCCATAAGTCCTTTAAATAGGGCTAATCCCTAAAGTCAATTTAGTCACATGTGCCTCTCTGTCCCTCCTCATTGGTCCTGTGTCGATCGGTATCATCTGTTGGCAATTGCATTCTTCTTCATTCACAGCTGATCTTCACTGTTGTATTGCAGTTAATTTCGGCATTTTCGTACATTCCGGAAACCGGAAGTGCTATGCGTTCCAACTGGGTTCACAAACCCGGAAACCGGAAGTGGCTTGCGTTCCACCCTCGTTTTTTTTTTGTTTTTTTTTTGTTTTTTTTTTGTTTTTTTTTTGCAATCCACCTGTATTGGGGGAAATCTAGCCACAACAAATACACTTAAAAACGCATGAAAGGTCTGTGTTATAACCCAAATGTTATTTTCACCATAAACTGTGTATCTTTATTGACCTTAAATGATCTATACAATATTCAATAATAAATTTTTTCATTATATTTGTGCAAATAGTTAGTAAAGTGTTTTCTAATGTAAATTAATTCTTTATCTTATAATTTTACAATATTTGCCATTTTTAATATCCTATTTTGTGTAATATTGTTTACATATAATGCTTCTAATTTATAATGTGTCATCTTGTTTTCTCCTTCTTCTAATCAGAGAATATATTTTTCTTTTATATGAATATATTTTGTGTTATTAATAAACCAAATTATTCTTATGACAAAAGGTGCTTTATATTAATCCCAACCTTATTCCTTATATTATAGTGACTATAACTAATAATAATGTGTCTTATAAAAAACATACTAGATCCACATCCACGTTTAAACCACCAGGTTCCAGAGTTTGTAGCTTATGGATCCAGTAGGTCTCCCTCTGGGATAGCTTGGTGATTCTGTCCCCCCCTCTCCAATCAACACATACCCTTTCAATGCCCATACATTTGAAACCCGTAAAAGAAAATTGGGGACAATGATTACAGTGTACTGGGATGGAGTGTGTGGCCAAGTTCTTTTTTATATTATTTATGTGCTCCAAGAGACGCACTTTTAGGGGCCTCTTGGTTCTGCCCACATATTGCCTGCCGCACGGACATTGCAGTACATACACTACATAGTCCGTGCGGCAACCAATTTCTGTTTTAATCTGGAATACTTCCCCAGTGACAAAACTAGAAAAAACTTCTGTCTTTTTTAGATTGACAATCCGACAGGCTTTACAGACTCCACACCCTCTGGAGAAACCATTTGCTATTGGTTTCTGACTATCTCTATGATTTTTTATAGCATAGCTGGGTGCCAAAGAGTTCTTAAAGTTCTGATTTTTCTTAAAAATAAGTTTAGGCTGTTCTGGTAGGAAAGTGTTGAGTACAGGATCTTGTTGGAGAATCGACCAGTGTTTCTGCAAACTCTTCCTAATCCAAACATGGTCTGTGCAGTACTGTGTTCTAAAGGCCGCTGCATTGTCTTGATCGCCCCCAGTTATGCCAACATCTACATGCGTAGATGGGAAGACCTAACGGTTTGGGTTGGGCATGACTGGAGGGAGAACCTGGTGCTCTGGCGGAGATATATCGATGATGTTATTATAATTTGGAAGGGGCCTTTTTTATTATTTCAATCATTTGAAAATTATCTGAATCAAAACAAATATAATCTAAAATTTACTTCTACGTGGAATCAAAAAGAAATAAGTTTTTTGGATTTGTCATTGATAAGTGAGAATAACCAGATTAAAACTAAGTGTTTCTTCAAACCGAGTGATGGCAATGGATATGTTCATAGGCGAAGTTGCCATCATCGCCCCTGGCTTAGAGGAATAGCCAAGGGACAATTCGCTAGGGTGAGAAGGAACTGTTCGCAAGTTCAAGATTTTATAACACAATCTAACCATATTAAGAACAAATTGGTAGAGAGAGGTTACAAGAAGAATACCATCGACAAAGAAATTCGGTTAGCTTTGAAAACCGATAGAGGCAATTATTTAATGGACAGACCACGTGCCAAATCCTATCAAGACAATGCAGCGGCCTTTAGAACACAGTACTGCACAGACCATGTTTGGATTAGGAAGAGTTTGCAGAAACACTGGTCGATTCTCCAACAAGATCCTGTACTCAACACTTTCCTACCAGAACAGCCTAAACTTATTTTTAAGAAAAATCAGAACTTTAAGAACTCTTTGGCACCCAGCTATGCTATAAAAAATCATAGAGATAGTCAGAAACCAATAGCAAATGGTTTCTCCAGAGGGTGTGGAGTCTGTAAAGCCTGTCGGATTGTCAATCTAAAAAAGACAGAAGTTTTTTCTAGTTTTGTCACTGGGGAAGTATTCCAGATTAAAACAGAAATTGGTTGCCGCACGGACTATGTAGTGTATGTACTGCAATGTCCGTGCGGCAGGCAATATGTGGGCAGAACCAAGAGGCCCCTAAAAGTGCGTCTCTTGGAGCACATAAATAATATAAAAAAGAACTTGGCCACACACTCCATCCCAGTACACTGTAATCATTGTCCCCAATTTTCTTTTACGGGTTTCAAATGTATGGGCATTGAAAGGGTATGTGTTGATTGGAGAGGGGGGGACAGAATCACCAAGCTATCCCAGAGGGAGACCTACTGGATCCATAAGCTACAAACTCTGGAACCTGGTGGTTTAAACGTGGATGTGGATCTAGTATGTTTTTTATAAGACACATTATTATTAGTTATAGTCACTATAATATAAGGAATAAGGTTGGGATTAATATAAAGCACCTTTTGTCATAAGAATAATTTGGTTTATTAATAACACAAAATATATTCATATAAAAGAAAAATATATTCTCTGATTAGAAGAAGGAGAAAACAAGATGACACATTGTAAATTAGAAGCATTATATGTAAACAATATTACACAAAATAGGATATTAAAAATGGCAAATATTGTAAAATTATAAGATAAAGAATTAATTTACATTAGAAAACACTTTACTAACTATTTGCACAAATATAATGAAAAAATTTATTATTGAATATTGTATAGATCATTTAAGGTCAATAAAGATACACAGTTTATGGTGAAAATAACATTTGGGTTATAACACAGACCTTTCATGCGTTTTTAAGTGTATTTGTTGTGGCTAGATTTCCCCCAATACAGGTGGATTGCAAACAAAAAAAAAACACAAAAAAAACACAAAAAAAAAACAAAAAAAAAAAAAAAAAAAAAAAAAAAAAACGACGGTGGAACGCAAGCCACTTCCGGTTTCCGGGTTTGTGAACCCAGTTGGAACGCATAGCACTTCCGGTTTCCGGAATGTACGAAAATGCCGAAATTAACTGCAATACAACAGTGAAGATCAGCTGTGAATGAAGAAGAATGCAATTGCCAACAGATGATACCGATCGACACAGGACCAATGAGGAGGGACAGAGAGGCACATGTGACTAAATTGACTTTAGGGATTAGCCCTATTTAAAGGACTTATGGGTGGAGGGTGGTTAGGCTGCTTTTTTGTACTGCATTAATTGTAATTTTAATATTGTTGGTCCCTGAGGAAGTCCCATACTTTATAGAAGGGACGAAACGCGTAGGACCTCTATTGTATTTATTTTTTATATATTTTATTGAAAATTAAAGCCGCTTTTTCATACCTTCACCCGGAGTCCTGCTTTTTGGTGGAAAGATCCAGGGAAGTGTCCAGGGGAATTCCCCCCAGCCCCCCATACCATCAGGGGAGGCACCATATATGCCTGAACTGTCCAAGATCCTGTGAGTGCATTTCATATTGCGCAAATGATATTTCTGTCAAACTTTATTACACTATATTTTGTTTTTGTTTTTGTATTTATCTCAATTTAGGCTACCAGCCGGTTCCCTCGTTGTGTTTTGTATATATTGGTATTGAAGTTGATTGCTAGCTGGGAGCGATCTGAGGGAGGCTGTATTTCACCTACCACTGATAAGTATCATTGTATATAAGTGTGTGTATAAGGTGTATTTCTTTGTTATATAAGTTCCTGAGACTACCTACCAATTTGATGAAAATATCTACTTACTGGTAATTATACTGGTTTCATTTAATTAATTAATTTAAATTAATTAAAATTTTCTAATAGTATGATATATGACTGGATAAAGCACGATCAGATTTCGATATTCAGAAATCTTAGTTACTAAAGAATATATATATGGTTATAGCATCCCAATCTGCAGATAGGATTAATAATAATCGTTATGTATTTATGTGACATATCACGTGTTAGCATATCGTGATATTTATCCAGCTGTATTGATTTGCTCTAAAAGAAGATAGAGTATCTGTTTAGGCAAATTAAAATTCAGCTTATAGAACTTGGTAGATTTCTTTTTATTGGATGGGTCCAGGAAATGACTAATGAACTGGTTTAAATGTTATTTTATTTAAAATTACATAAGAATAGATCTTAATTACCTAGGAGGTCTAGCCAGCATTGTAAGGGTTATTCTAACTGTCAGCTAAACCTTTACGACTTTACGCTGCACTCTGAGGAATTCTGTTCTCTGTGTGAAACTTTTTCTTTCTCTCTGTGAAAGACAGTCAAATCTTCTTGACAGCTAATGTTGTAGATTCTATACTGTATTAACCAGTGGAAGTTTAAATTGCCATTTTGTATTGCATATCATTTTATACTGAATATTCATTAATTATTGTCACGCATGTTACTCATTATTATTATTTAAATTGTTAAAAATAAATTGTATCTATTTTTATAAACAATTTGTGATTTTATTTATATGGTATACATTTCACTTACACGATAACGTTCTTTGGGATCTGAGAATTGAAAATAGTGGGCAATTCTCGCTGTTTACTATTATTATCCCATAAATATCCCCACAAATTGGAGGCACGCTGCTGAGATCGTTTAAGTTGAAATTATATTCCATATACAATAATATTCGTGTAATTCATGCAAATTAATTTTGATATAGAAAAGAGTTTTGTATTGAGATTAAATTAGAGTATAAAATATGTCCAGCGACACATCTGTACCAGATAATACTGAAATAATTGAAGACCTAAGAAAAAATGCTCTAGTCCATATTCATAAACATATGAAAATTGAGTACAGCTATGAGGTTTGGTTGAAAAGCATAGAATGGGAAGCTAAACACACCATTCTAAGTGATGAACACATAATAACATATCTTAAAGAAATTGCTGAACAAAAGAATAGAGAAAAAAATGGGGTTCATAATACACTCTTGGCCTTTCTTTATGACAGCACTTCTTAAGGCGTTAGATGAAAACAAATCACTGAATGCCAAATTGGACACATACAGTGAACAATTGGGCATTCAAGATGGGAAATGCCAAGATTTACTTGCTGAGCATAAAACTCGTCAGGCTGATCATGAAAAAGAAATGAAAGCTTTGACGGATAAATATGCACAGGAAATAAATCAGCTTAAAATGCAATTGGATGAGTATGAAGAGGAGAGTCAGAAATCAGGCAGTGAGGTTGGTAGCCATCATTCTGTGCCAAAAAGTTGCACAAAAATGCAAGAAAAGACTATCTGTAAATCCCCTCCTTATTATGATTTTCCCACACCAGACCAGGTTTTCATAAAACAGTCTTAAAGTAAAGATGTGAGTAATTCTGAGAAAACACCTGTAGATTCTTGGCAATTTTGGGCAGAACAGTTTGAAAAGACTGTCCTGGCCAAACTTGACAGAGGGAATCAGGCTCAAGGTGATAGGAATGAAAACAGACATGGTTCTGTACACTGGTAGAATTCTGATGCTGATCAGAATTGTGACAGTGAACGAGAAGCTCAGAGTGATGGGAGTGAAAGTGATTGCACGGTCCACTCTGAAGGCCATGTAACTGATATGCCATCTGCACTGTTGTACGGGTCTAATTCCTCTTCAGCAGACAGATCGCATAGACGTTTACCCAGACACAGGGAAAACAGAAACAGAAATCGCAAAATAACGACGCCTGTTTATGAAACGCCAAAGGTTATTAAATTCCTTAGAGAGACTGTCCCACAATTTTCTAGAGGCTCAGGAAACATATCTGAACATCTGGAAAATTATGATAGAGCAATGAATTCATTGGGCATGTATGATGACATTCATAAGAAATGGTTCATCACGTGGACCTTTGATTCCATGTGCCGTGTTTATCTAGAAAGTCTTCAAGCTATACAGTTAATGTCCTGGTCCAAGATGAAATATGAAATAATCATGGAATATGGTAAGTATAAAACCATTGCTTCTGCAAAGAAGGCGCTTTATAACTTAAAGTGCCGTCCAGATCAAGGCCCCTAGAATTTTTAATAATTCTTAAAAATGCATACTCCGTGGCCCAAAGAAAACCCAGGTAGGAAAGCACAGACTTCAAAGATCTGTATTTTCATGCCATGCCGGTAAACATACAAATGAATCTCGCAAGAGATTACGATTGTAAATTACCTTTAGAATGGCTAGTCAGTCAGTGCATGAAATTGTATACTATACACCATGCACATGACGAAAATCAGCCAAAGGTTAAGAAACCTGGTGATAAAATGGTGTCAGAGACAAAAATACAGTTAGGTTTAGGAAAAAGAGGACCTATTCCGAGGTTTTGAAAACACCAAAACCTCAGAAACAGGAAAACGCCAGAAGCAATTCTGCAAATTCCTCTGATAACTCTGAAAAATGCAATGCTAATGGGAGTAAACGCCCCTGGGTTAATAAGAACCAAGGCAATTCCCAATGGAGAAGGAATCCTCAGGGAAATAGGAGATATGGAAACAGAAACAACCAATCTGCTTCCAATAACTCCCAACAGTCTCAGCCATCCCAGCCAAATTCTAATGGGCAAAGACAAAACGGCAATGGGGGAAATAATTTGCGTCGTCAGGTTGGTCAATTGACAGACCAGATGGGCAAATTAATGGAGGAAATGACAAAGATTAACCAAGTCTTTGCCAATAATCCTTTTTTAGGGACAGCTCCAATTGCAGAGCCACCTGTGCAACTGCAACAGCAACAACAAGAGCCGCAGCAAATATAGCTACAGTGACTAAACAGGCTAGGTTATCAGTAGATGTAATGCCTAACCCTGTTTCCTTTCCAGGTACTAACAGTCAAATAAACAATAGTTGTGTTAGGATACCTATTGCCTATCCCGTCACTTCACTTCCGGGTGAAGGAGGCGCAACGTGTTCCTCTGTTTTTTCCTTTCAGCCAAAGGCTAAAATAGCCCCAGCAGCCACTAGTTTCCAGGATCCAGACCTGAAAGGGTTAACTAATGAGATACCGACCACTAGTTCCCGCTTGACAGTTCAAGATATTCCTAAAAAGGATGGGCCTGTGGGTAAGACTGAGCATTCCTCAGTACAGGTAGAAACTACTGCTGTGACCGGTAATGTATGGAAAACAAGTAATATGTTGACACATTCTAAATTCTTATGTGAATTAGAAGAACATGAAGCAACGTACTACATGTCTGTAGAAATACAGGATTCGCTACCCCAGCCTTTTAAAGGGTTAATAGATACTGGCTCACAAGCCACTATCTTATCCAATGCCTACTTCCAGCAGGTAATGGACTTAGCAACGGATAAGCCGAAGCTAAGAAATTTCCCCAATGCTTTGTTGAGTGTTGGAGGAAATGCACTTCATGTTATTGGCAATACCTGGTTAAAGTTTAAAATAGGTAACAAAACCTTTAGACACCCGGTGATAGTGGTAGATCTCCCCTATAACCGACTAATTCTAGGTATAGACATACTCAGAAGACTTTACACAATTATTGACTGTGTGAATGGAATTGTATGGTCACAAGCTAAGGTTCCTATAACCTATGAGAAATCACATGTACAATCTGATCATAACTGCCATGTGATAGAAGAAAGACCTGACTCGATTGAGGTACATTTTAGGAATAGTCAGTCACCTGACGTGACTATCCTGCAGGTAAATGATGCAATCGCACCTGTAGATGAGCATTCCGTAAGAACTGCTCCAGAGAGGATAGAGAATGTCTCTCTGGAAGGTGATGTTTTAACCATTTCTCTCCACAGGGACCATGTTGAATCTGTTGATCTGGCAGGTCATGCTCAATTCTTTGCCAGAATTGAAAGGGTTAATAACAACTTATTCTTTCCTATTCAGATAAATGACTTAGGAAGAAATAGAAATGCAAAGCTGGACTTAAAGAGTGAGAACAGCTATATTAGCAGAAGTCTGTTAAAGCAGATCGCTCATCCTAAAATGATCAGGTGGATCCAGAACCTGGATGGCGAATCAGAGAGTCACAATGTGACAGCAAAATGTTTACTATCTATTTCCATTGGAAATAAGACAGTTAAACATTTATTCCTAGTGATAGACGAACCTCGCTATCAGGTTTACATTGGCAATGATGTCATACATCGCTTTGCCATACACCTTGACCTGATTAATTCCAACTTGTGGACAAGGTTAAAAGGTAATCCTTGTGGATACCTTCACGAGGAAAACGCCCTGAAATCAGGACAAATACTCCCATATGCGGTAAGTATCCAAGTACCTGATGATTTAACCATTCCCCAAGGGACAAGTAACTTTCTTTTACCCCTACAGGTCAAGGAGGGTCAGAGATTAGAAAACTCTGATGCCCTAATCTGTTTATCCAACAGGATACAACAATTAGGGATGGTGGTAACGCATACACCAATGGTAAGTATTGGTAAGACTCCCACCTATATAATGGTCAACAATGTTACACCCAATAGTGTTACTTTACCAAAAGGAGCATTATTAGGTCTAGCATTGGATGCTGAGTACTATACATTTGGTTTCCAAAACCAAATTATAGGTCTCATCCCTGAAGAATACTTAACTGAGGACGAAATTGTCGATCAAATATTCCATTCCTCCCCAGAAGGATTATTCACTATCCTATCTGTGTATCCCTTCAACGTTGAAGAAGGCTCGTGTAAAATCGAACAAGCATCACTCACCTTCGATCATCCGCTCAATGAGCAGGAATCACAAGAATATCTCGACCAAAGAGAAAAGGTAAGTCAACACCGAACTGACCTAACTTCTAGGCTTGAAGAAGCTTATGAGATAGGCCAGCCTGAAATCTTTCCAGGATTTCAGGAAAGGCTAGAAGAGCAAATATCTTTAGCTGACGGTTGCTCCAACGATGCTGAGCGACAACAGTTAAAGGAAATCCTTTTGGAATTCCAAGATATTTTTGCCAAAGATTCCTACGACTATGGGTTAACTAACCTCCACGTAGCCAGAATACAAACTGATCCAAATGTACCACCTGTATTTATCAAACAATATAGACTCCCATTAGCGTCATATGATGGTCTACAAGACATCATTCAGAAGTTAAAGGAAAGGGGCATTATACGTCCGGTGCACAGTTCGTATAATAATCCGATCTTGGGGATTCTGAAACCTAATGGACAATGGCGTTTATGCGCTGACTTACGACAGCTAAATAAACGCGTCTATATGTCTGGTTGGCCAGTGCCATACATAGACGAATGTTTGGTACAAATGCAGGGATCCAAAATATTCGCTGCCATTGACTGTGCGCAGGGATATTGGACTGTACCAGTCCATAATGAAGACCAATACAAATTGGCCTTCACATTTGGAAAGCAGCAGTATACCTGGACCCGTATGCCCTTCGGTTACATAAACTCTGGTCATGAATTCGCTGTGTTCATGCATAAAGCTATGCCTGACGCACTCGAGAGAGGAACGTTATCATATGTCGACGATGTCTTGCTGAAAAGCACTTCCTTTGATAAGCATATCATAGAGATTAGACATGTTCTCACTCAGTTAAGAGAGGCAGGGATTAAACTGTCTTTACAAAAGGCGCAATGGTGTCGCACCCATATCAACTTCCTCGGACATGAGGTAACTTCTGAAGGATTAAATCCCCAGAGGAAGAAGGTTGAAGCCGTACTAAAGGCTAAAACACCTTCAAACATCAGGGAATTAAGATCGTTCCTTGGTATGACTAACTACTCCCGTAAGTTTATAGATAACTATGCAGAAATAACTAAACCACTCTTACACCTGCTTAAAAAGGAAACTACATGGAACTGGGGGGAGCCTCAGCACCTAGCGGTAAGTGAACTGAGGAGGAAGCTCACTCAGGCACCCTGTTTAGCATACCCAGAGGGGGGTAAACCCTTCTATCTGGAGACAGGTTATACAGATTTAAGCATCAGTGCTGTTCTGTATCAGAAGCAGGACAGTTTAAACAAAGTTATTGCATATGCTAGCAAGACTTTGTCACCTGTTGAAGTTAAATTCAACACGTGTGAGAAGGCGTTATTGTCGACTGTCTGGGCACTACAGAATTTTCGTAGCTATATCCAAGGTGAGAAAATAATTGTAGAAACAGCTCACCAACCTCTACAGTATCTGCAGAGTGAAAGAATTAGAGACGGTAATCTCTCCAACAGTCGGATTACTGCATGGACTCTATCCTTACAGGGATGGCCGTTAGAAGTCCGTTATAAACATAATAAGAGAAGCCCAGTTGTCCAAGGTTTAGCAGAATTACATGACTGTACTGCTCCATCTCTGGATGATAATGACACCGGAGATGATTTCCTAGAAGAGCAATTGCTATCCCCTTATAAAGTTTATGACGAGGAATACTGTCGACCACTACCGTGGGTATACATTGATGGTTGTTCATATCACCACATCGCTGGTGCTGAACGGAAATTAGTTGCAGGTATCGGAATCGCCTGGATAGGTGATTATCCCAATGTATCTATAGGATACAATATTGGTCCCAAAAGCAGTCAGATAGCCGAACTCTGTGCAGTATATAAGACCGTTCAAATGGCAATAGAATATGGTATCAAAGAATTTGTTATCATAACTGATTCCAACTATGTTCGCAACAGTTTCGTCGAATATCTGCCTAGCTGGAAACGTAACCAAATGCTGAAAAGCAATAACAAACCTGTTAAACATGGGAAATTGTTTTGTAAAATCGATGAGTTGGTTAAGGAACATGGTTTAACCATATATTGGAAGAAAACCAAAGGCCATTCTAAAGTAGAAGGTATTGACAAGGATGGTAATGACTTAGCCGATTCACTGGCAAAACAAGCAGCCATCAATGGTGAAACCCTAAACATTGATGATCTTATGGGTTCAATTCATGTTGAAGCCATAACTAGACGACAGGCTAGAGATGATGCCGACTTAAATGTCGTGCAATGGAGTCAAGAAGCTCCTAGTGAGGACCTGATTACCAGTCAGAAGAATGATCCCGTTATAGGCATATTCTATAAACATATAGAAGACCCTAGTGCCAATCCCATCACAGATGAGGATTGCAAAGATAATGAAGATTTACGAATCTTGATGAGATATAAAGTCCAATTTAGTATCATGGATGGGTTGCTGGTCAGAACTTCTAAACATGGTATTCAACAATGGGTAGTTCCAACACGCACATGATGCACCTACATCTGGGCATCGTGGTGATAAGATCACATATGAGATATTGCGTGATTATGCATATTGGCCACACATGTTAAGAGATGTTAAAACATACTGTCAGGGATGCTTGATTTGTCCGCAATATCAACCCCATGGTCCAACCCATCGTGCACCACTTCAGAAGAGGGGGGTGTCATTACCCTGGTCTGATATTCAAATTGACTTTATAGGTCCTGTAACAAGATTTTCAAGAGGTAACAAATACATGTTAACCGTTACATGTATGTACACAAAGTGGATAGAATGTTTGCCTTGAAAAGAGAACACGAGTACCGTGTGCGCCACTTTGTTGATTAACCATGTCTTTTCCAGGTTCGGTCTGCCTCAAAGAATTGAGTCAGACAGAGGTAGTCATTTTACCAGCGAAGTAATGGCTAAGATGTGGCAAATTCTAGGTGTTAAACGAAAGCTACATATTGCATACCGCGCTGCGTCTAGCGAGTGGGTAGAGCGATATAACCAGTCTATCGTTAATATTCTGAAGAAGTACGTTAAGGAGTCTGGTAAAGACTAGGACATTAAATTGCCCCTAGTTTTGATGGTGATTAGAGCTACACCTAGCACTGCTACCAAATTGTCACCTTTTGAATTGATGACAGGAAGAAAGATGGTTTTACCACAGCATTTACTATATCGTACTTTGGATCATAACTTGATCAATGCTGCCACTACGCATCAGTATATTGAAGATTTGCGCAAGCATTTACAGCATGCGTTTGCTTTTGCCCAAAAGAATCTAGAAAAAGCAGCGACAGGGGTTAAGACCTATTACGATTTAAAAACCACGAAAAAGGAATATGAGATAACAGGTCAAGTCTATCTGTATAACTTTGCGTGAAATCAAGTCAAGGAAAATAAATTTTTACCTTCTTGGAAAGGGCCATATGTCATCATTGACAAAATTTCCCCGGTAGCATACAAGATAAAAATTCCTAAGGATGGTGATTTTATTGAAAAATGGGTTCACATTAACCAGTTGCGTGCTTGTCATCCTAAATCTCAATTAAGGATTATAGGTGTGGATTCGGATGCAGAAGGGTGAACGACTAACCTGGATGAATGCTTGATTCACGTGGTATTGTATGATGTGAAATGTTGTGATGTGCCATGATCTCATGTACGTTCATGTCATTAACCATTTCCTTGCCATCCAATAACTACATTTTCTAAGCAGGTTACTAGCTTGTTTAACTGCTATAGGCATATTGCTGAGGAGTCAGTAATAAATGTAGTAAGGGATGAAGTTATAAAAATAGAATTAGAGAGAATACATATGTTGATGAATCGTAATAATGCGTTGTCCTAGGCCAAGTGATGTCATACTGTTATAAGTTTGTATGCTTAACAAACCTTGAATCATTAGTAGATAAGTCTGAAACGAGTTCCTGATCCGTGACTGTCGAAAGATGTCAAAGAAGGATGTGGCGTGTTTCTGGATCGTACTGCTCCTGTGTCAAGAGCTACGGACCGGCCCGATCGCAGAGATGGGACCATCCTCCGGCATCCTGATTCAAGAGACACAAGGGTTCATCTTGACAGAAAAAAGGATCCTGACCCGACGTGTGTTCGTCAGCTTGGACCCCAAGATTTCCATCGAGAAGGCGTACAACATTTCGTCGATGCAGCTTCCTGAGTTACAGACTTGGTACCAGATGCACCTCCAAAGAGCACAGGACCGTGTGCGAAACATCTTGGAGCAAGCCCGGAAACCATTTGTATCCAGTACTATTTCGATGAGCAACCGACCCAAAAGGTTCCTCACCGCTATAATTGTTGCATTAGTTTGTGCCACTGTCGGTGCAGTTGTCGCAACTGGAATGTCCGCAGCCAACTCTATTACTGTCCAAAAGCTGGATATGGAAATCTATGCGCTAAAGCAACACATTAACGATATTCATCAGGTGATAAAACAGCAAAGAACACTTCTCCAAGACGTGTTAACTATTGTGTAAGACACAGTTGTTACAACAAATTTGCATTCGGAGTTAATTGCCAAATCCACTGAGTTGCACCAAAGTCATGACTTACTTAAGCGTGAACTTCTATTTCTGCATGACCCAATATTGTTCCGCACACTTGCTTTTCTTGACGAAGTGCAAACTGGAATAATCGAATTGGCAGGGGGACGCATACCTCTGTATTTTGTAACCAAGGATATTGTTCATGCGATGCTTGCCAATGTGGATGGAGAAACAATTGAGCCTATGCAATTAAATCTGGCCTTTGAGATGGGGAGCGCTATACCTCTCTTAATTGACCCGGAATGTATGGAGATTTGCTTTTTATTGGCCATACCATATGTAACTCCCAAAAACATTTTTTCAAATGAAAACAATTTACAATGTCGGTACATGGAAGGAAAATATCCATGTAAAAGTCCAAACCCCAGATGTTTTGGCTTTTCAACCGTGGATACGAGATTGGTATTCAATACCCATTTTGAATGACTGTGAAAAATTCAAAGACAATCATTTCCAATGTGATGGAAAACCTTTTGTGTACGATTCTACCAATGCTTTGTGTGGGATCGAATACCTTAAACATGGCTCTGAAACATGTCAAGTAACTATGTCAAAAACCGACAGTAATGCGTTAGTACATGCTATCTTAGTAAAAGATAAATGGTTGGTAAGCACATGTCTTAAAAACATGAGTGTTTTTCGCAGGGACCAGGTGACTAATAAAGTAATTGCCTTACCAGCACCTGTATCACTGATCAAGGTACCCCACGACTCTCGTATCACCATCGGTGACGTTACACTATACCCAGTGTACACTGACGTCATCGAAAGTGCTATTGAGATGGTGGATCCCTACCAGAATCTAGATATCCCTCTAGATCCTAATCTTAAGTTCTTGCTGGACCATAAGCCCAACTACACTATCTAAATGTCAATCAGGAAAGATAACATTTCTGTGGATACATTTAAATACTCTGAGTTAGATACTGACCTTATTGCTCGTGTTGACTGGTTCATACATGTTCAAATTGACTTTATAGGTCCTGTAACAAGATTTTCAAGAGGTAACAAATACATGTTAACCGTTACATGTATGTACACAAAGTGGATAGAATGTTTGCCTTGAAAAGAGAACACGAGTACCGTGTGCGCCACTTTGTTGATTAACCATGTCTTTTCCAGGTTCGGTCTGCCTCAAAGAATTGAGTCAGACAGAGGTAGTCATTTTACCAGCGAAGTAATGGCTAAGATGTGGCAAATTCTAGGTGTTAAACGAAAGCTACATATTGCATACCGCGCTGCGTCTAGCGAGTGGGTAGAGCGATATAACCAGTCTATCGTTAATATTCTGAAGAAGTACGTTAAGGAGTCTGGTAAAGACTAGGACATTAAATTGCCCCTAGTTTTGATGGCGATTAGAGCTACACCTAGCACTGCTACCAAATTGTCACCTTTTGAATTGATGACAGGAAGAAAGATGGTTTTACCACAGCATTTACTATATCGTACTTTGGATCATAACTTGATCAATGCTGCCACTACGCATCAGTATATTGAAGATTTGCGCAAGCATTTACAGCATGCGTTTGCTTTTGCCCAAAAGAATCTAGAAAAAGCAGCGACAGGGGTTAAGACCTATTACGATTTAAAAACCACGAAAAAGGAATATGAGATAACAGGTCAAGTCTATCTGTATAACTTTGCGTGAAATCAAGTCAAGGAAAATAAATTTTTACCTTCTTGGAAAGGGCCATATGTCATCATTGACAAAATTTCCCCGGTAGCATACAAGATAAAAATTCCTAAGGATGGTGATTTTATTGAAAAATGGGTTCACATTAACCAGTTGCGTGCTTGTCATCCTAAATCTCAATTAAGGATTATAGGTGTGGATTCGGATGCAGAAGGGTGAACGACTAACCTGGATGAATGCTTGATTCACGTGGTATTGTATGATGTGAAATGTTGTGATGTGCCATGATCTCATGTACGTTCATGTCATTAACCATTTCCTTGCCATCCAATAACTACATTTTCTAAGCAGGTTACTAGCTTGTTTAACTGCTATAGGCATATTGCTGAGGAGTCAGTAATAAATGTAGTAAGGGATGAAGTTATAAAAATAGAATACATATGTTGATGAATCGTAATAATGCGTTGTCCTAGGCCAAGTGATGTCATACTGTTATAAGTTTGTATGCTTAACAAACCTTGAATCATTAGTAGATAAGTCTGAAACGAGTTCCTGATCCGTGACTGTCGAAAGATGTCAAAGAAGGATGTGGCGTGTTTCTGGATCGTACTGCTCCTGTGTCAAGAGCTACGGACCGGCTCGATCGCAGAGATGGGACCATCCTCCGGCATCCTGATTCAAGAGACACAAGGGTTCATCTTGACAGAAAAAAGGATCCTGACCCGACGTGTGTTCGTCAGCTTGGACCCCAAGATTTCCATCGAGAAGGCGTACAACATTTCGTCGATGCAGCTTCCTGAGTTACAGACTTGGTACCAGATGCACCTCCAAAGAGCACAGGACCGTGTGCGAAACATCTTGGAGCAAGCCCGGAAACCATTTGTATCCAGTACTATTTCGATGAGCAACCGACCCAAAAGGTTCCTCACCGCTATAATTGTTGCATTAGTTTGTGCCACTGTCGGTGCAGTTGTCGCAACTGGAATGTCCGCAGCCAACTCTATTACTGTCCAAAAGCTGGATATGGAAATCTATGCGCTAAAGCAACACATTAACGATATTCATCAGGTGATAAAACAGCAAAGAACACTTCTCCAAGACGTGTTAACTATTGTGTAAGACACAGTTGTTACAACAAATTTGCATTTGGAGTTAATTGCCAAATCCACTGAGTTGCACCAAAGTCATGACTTACTTAAGCGTGAACTTCTATTTCTGCATGACCCAATATTGTTCCGCACACTTGCTTTTCTTGACGAAGTGCAAACTGGAATAATCGAATTGGCAGGGGGACGCATACCTCTGTATTTTGTAACCAAGGATATTGTTCATGCGATGCTTGCCAATGTGGATGGAGAAACAATTGAGCCTATGCAATTAAATCTGGCCTTTGAGATGGGGAGCGCTATACCTCTCTTAATTGACCCGGAATGTATGGAGATTTGCTTTTTATTGGCCATACCATATGTAACTCCCAAAAACATTTTTTCAAATGAAAACAATTTACAATGTCGGTACATGGAAGGAAAATATCCATGTAAAAGTCCAAACCCCAGATGTTTTGGCTTTTCAACCGTGGATACGAGATTGGTATTCAATACCCATTTTGAATGACTGTGAAAAATTCAAAGACAATAATTTCCAATGTGATGGAAAACCTTTTGTGTACGATTCTACCAATGCTTTGTGTGGGATCGAATACCTTAAACATGGCTCTGAAACATGTCAAGTAACTATGTCAAAAACCGACAGTAATGCGTTAGTACATGCTATCTTAGTAAAAGATAAATGGTTGGTAAGCACATGTCTTAAAAACATGAGTGTTTTTCGCAGGGACCAGGTGACTAATAAAGTAATTGCCTTACCAGCACCTGTATCACTGATCAAGGTACCCCACGACTCTCGTATCACCATCGGTGACGTTACGCTATACCCAGTGTACACTGACGTCATCGAAAGTGCTATTGAGATGGTGGATCCCTACCAGAATCTAGATATCCCTCTAGATCCTAATCTTAAGTTCTTGCTGGACCATAAGCCCAACTACACTATCTAAATGTCAATCAGGAAAGATAACATTTCTGTGGATACATTTAAATACTCTGAGTTAGATACTGACCTTATTGCTCGTGTTGACTGGTTCATACATGTTAAGATTGCTATTGGGTGTGCTATGATAATAATGATATTATGGTTGATTGTACTAAGTGTAAAGTTCCTAACTCTTACAGGTACAAAAATATACAAACATGTTCATTCCACGCACGGGCCTATGTTAGAAATGATGTGAATGCACAATATGTCTTGTAACTTCTGTAATTTGGCTATGAAATGCACTAAAGGGGGGTTATGTCAGGGTATTTATATCGGCAGACATTTTGTGCTATGATAGAAATTAAAAGTGTATATTCTGAAGTCACTCTGAACAGACCAGAGGGTACTCTTTATATAGAAAAGACAGGGAAGGCAAGAAAGGGGGAGGGGTGGCCCTGTATGTAAAGAATAGCATAAAATCTAGCCTAATAAAGGTTAGTGAGGCGAACATAGAGTCAGTTTGGGTTACGTTAGAATTTGGTAATCACACAGTAACTCGTGTAGGTGTGATTTATAGGCCCCCAGGACAAATTGAAGAGTTAGATAATCTACTAGTTGAAGAAATAGCTAAAATGACAATGAAGGGGGAAGTTATCATCATGGGTGACTTTAATCTTCCTGATATAAATTGGAAAACAAAAATAGCTACTTGTGCCAGGAGCACACATATTCTAAACTCCCTACTGGGATTGTCTCTAAAACAAGTCGTTGAGGAGCCAACTCGTAAAGAGGCCATACTAGATTTAGTGTTAACAAATGGAGATTTGGTATCAGATATTACTGTAGGTGAAAGTTTAGGATCCAGTGATCATCAGTCAGTGTGGTTTAATATAAGAACAGTGACTGAGTCACACCACACAAAAACAAAAGTTTTAGACTTTAGAAAAACAGACTTCTCTAAAATTAGAATATGTGTAAAGGAGTCATTATCAGACTGGAGCAATTTAAATGGAGTCCAAAAGAAATGGGATTATTTAAAAGTTGCACTACTGAAGGCAACAGAAAATTGCATTAGGCTTGTCAGTAAAAGCAAAAAATTCAAGAAACCACTGTGGTACTCCACAGATGTAGCCAAAATAGTAAAAAACAAAAAGTTAGTATTTAGTAATTATAAAAAAACCCAGAGTGAGGAAGATAGAATTACCTATAAGATTAGGCAGAAAGAGGCTAAGCAAGTTATAAGAGCTTCCAAATCACACACAGAAGAGAAAATAGCACAGTCAGTAAAAAAGGGGGACAAAACCTTTTTTAGATACATAAATGAGAAAAGAAAAGTAAAACAAGGATTAGTTAGATTAAAAACAAAAGAAGGAAGGTATGTAGAAGAGGATAAAGGTCTAGCTGACTGCCTCAATGAATATTTTTGTTCTGTATTTACAGATGAAAATGAAGGAAAGGGACCTCAGTTAAGAAAAAGGATAAATTAGTCATTTATTACACGTGAGTTTACAGAGGAAGAGGTTCTATTTCAACTGTCAAAAGTAAAGACAAATAAGTCAATGGGACCTGATGGAATACACCCAAAGCTATTAAAAGAGCTTAGTGGTGTACTAGCAAAACCATTAACAGATTTATTTAACCAATCATTGATAACAGGAGTAGTCCCAGAAGATTGGAAGTTAGCGAATGTTGTGCCCATTCACAAGAAAGGTAATAGGGAGGAGTCGGGCAACTATAGGCCAGTAAGCCTAACTTCAGTAGTGGGGAAAGTGATGGAAACCATGTTAAAGGATAGGATTGTTGAACATCTAAAAACACATGGATTTCAAGATCAGAGACAACATGGTTTTACTTCAGGGAGATCATGCCAAACTAATCTTATTGATTTTTTTGATTGGGTAACTAAAATTATAGATCAGGGTGGTGCAGTAGACATTGCTTACCTCGATTTCAGTAAGGCTTTTGACACTGTTGCACATAGAAGGCTTATCAACAAACTACAATCTTTGAGTTTGGATTCCAATATTGTTGAATGGGTAAGGCAGTGGCTGAGTGACAGGCAACAGAGGGTTGTAGTCAATGGAGTATATTCGAAGCTTGGGCTTGTCACCAGTGGGGTACCTCAGGGATCTGTACTTGGACCCATTCTCTTTAATATTTTTATTAGTGATATTGCAGAAGGTCTTGATGGTAAGGTGTGTCTTTTTGCGGATGATACTAAGATATGTAACAGGGTTGATGTTCCAGGAGGGATAAGCCAAATGGAAAATGATTTAGGTAGACTAGAAAAATGGTCAGAGTTGTGGCAACTGACATTTAATGTGGATAAGTGCAAGATAATGCATCTTGGACGTAAAAACCCAAGGGCAGAGTACAGAATATTTGATAGAGTCCTAACCTCAACATCTGAGGAAAGGGATTTAGGGGTGATTATTTCTGATGACTTAAAGGTAGGCAGACAATGTAATAGAGCAGCAGGAAATGCTAGCAGAATGCTTGGTTGTATAGGGAGAGGTATTAGCAGTAGAAAGAGGGAAGTGCTCATGCCATTGTACAGAACACTGGTGAGACCTCACTTGGAGTACTGTACACAGTACTGGAGACCCTATCTTCAGAAGGATATTGATACCTTAGAGAGAGTTCAAAGAAGGGCTACTAAACTGGTTCATGGATTGCAGGATAAAACTTACCAGGAAAGGTTAAAGGATCTTAACATGTATAGCATGGAGGAAAGACGAGACAGGGGGGATATGATAGAAACATTTAAATACATAAAGGGAATCAACACAGTAAAGGAGGAGACTATATTTAAAAGAAGAAAAACTACCACAACAAGAGGACATAGTCTTAAATTAGAGGGACAAAGGTTTAAAAATAATATCAGGAAGTATTACTTTACTGAGAGGGTAGTGGATGCATGGAATAGCCTTCCAGCTGAAGTGGTAGAGGTTAACACAGTAAAGGAGTTTAAGCATGCGTGGGATAGGCATAAGGCTATCCTAACTATAAGATAAGGCCAGGGACTAATGAAAGTATTTAGAAAACTGGGCAGACTAGATGGGCCGAATGGTTCTTATCTGCCGTCACATTCTATGTTTCTATGTTTCTATGTTTCATTTTGTTATTTTCAAGTTAACAAAGAGACACGAAATTTCTATCCTTTCTCTAAAACTTTGCCAGAGCTAAAAGGAATGTATAGTATAAACAAACCAAGTGATAAGAGACTGTCTAAAATGCTAATGGAATAGAATAAATTCTAAACCCAGACAGTTGTGACGGAGAAGATTAAATAATTTAATTTTTACTTTCTATATCTAACAAGATCCCATTATATTGAAGGGGTCAGAATTAGTTCACGAACTGTCATATTAGAAATTATAACAGAATTTGCAGACACATAGTCTGGACGAAGACTGAGAGACACCCTTTGAAGTGACAGAAAACTTAAGTTATAGTTAACCATAAAGATAACGTAAATGACGTCAAAATAGCCACCAGGAAAAGTTAACTCTTTCCTGGATAGGTATGTTTAGTGGGGCGAGACTGTCCTCTATAGACCAAATATTAAGTTGCTATCTAAAAGATAAGCACACCCCCAGTGTTGCTATTGGTCTATTAACCTAGTGACGAACAGATACATTTTCCCTTTAAAAAGTTAAGACAAAGGGAAGAGAGAGGCAATCAAGTAATCAAGGGAATCAGGAATCAAGGGAGAGAGAAAGAGCAGAGGAGGAATGCAAGGGTATGCAAAGGAAGCAAAGAAGTGAGCAGTCGGGGGCAATGCAGAGAAAGAGACCCATGACAAACAAGTTCCTGAGACTACCTACCAATCTGATGAAAATGTCTAATTACTGGTAATTATACTGGTTTCATTTAATTCATTAATTTAAATTAATTAAAATTTTCTAATAGTATGATATATGACTGGATAAAGCACAATCAGATTTCGATATTCAGAAATCTTAGTTACTAAAGAATATATATATGGTTATAGCATCCCAATCTGCAGATGGGATTAATAATAATCGTTATGTATTTATGTGACATATCACATGTTAGCATATCGTGATATTTATCCAGCTGTATTGATTTGCTCTAAAAGAAGATAGAGTATCTGTTTAGGCAAATTAAAATTCAGCTTATAGAACTTGGTAGATTTCTTTTTATTGGATGGGTCCAGGCAATGACTAATGAACTGGTTTAAATGTTATTTTATTTAAAAATACATAAGAATAGATCTTAATTACCTAGGAGGTCTAGCCAGCATTGTAAGGGTTATTCTAACTGTCAGCTAAACTTTTACGACTTTACGCTGACCTCTGAGGAATTCTGTTCTCTGTGTGAAACTTTTTCTTTCTCTCTGTGAAAGACAGTCATAAATCTTCTTGACAGCTAATGTTGTAGATTCTATACTGTATTAACCAGTGGAAGTTTAAATTGCCATTTTGTATTGCATATCATTTTATACTGAATATTCATTGATTATTGTCACGCATGTTACTCATTATTATTATTTAAATTGTTAAAAATAAATTGTATCTATTTTTATAAACAATTTGTGATTTTATTTATATGGTATACATTTCACTTACACGATAACGTTCTTTGGGATCTGAGAATTGAAAATAGTGGGCAATTCTCGCTGTTTACTATTATTATCCCATAAATATCTCCACAGTATGCATAGTTAATGAGCGCTGTATCTCGGTATGCATAGTTAATGAGCGCTGTATCTCGGTATGCATAGTTAATGAGCGCTGTGCGCGCTATCTCGGTATGCATAGTTAATGAGCACTGTGCGCGCTATCTCGGTATGCATAGTTAATGAGCACTGTGCGCGCTATCTCGGTATGCATAGTTAATGAGCACTGTGCGCGCTATCTCGGTATGCATAGTTAATGAGCACTGTGCGCGCTATCTCGGTATGCATAGTTAATGAGCACTGTGCGCGCTATCTCGGTATGCATAGTTAATGAGCACTGTGCGCGCTATCTCGGTATGCATAGTTAATGAGCACTGTGCGCGCTATCTCGGTATGCATAGTTAATGAGCACTGTGCGCGCTATCTCGGTATGCATAGTTAATGAGCACTGTGCGCGCTATCTCGGTATGCATAGTTAATGAGCACTGTGCGTGCTATCTCGGTATGTATAGTTAATGAGCACTGTGCGTGCTATCTCGGTATGTATAGTTAATGAGCACTGTGCGTGCTATCTTGGTATGTATAGTTAATGAGCACTGTGTGTGCTATCTTGGCAGGGCCGAAATAACATAGGGGCTGATGGAGCTGCAGCTCCAGGCCCAGGCCCAGGCCCAGGCCCAGGCCCATGGAATAGGCCCATTTGAAAAATATTTTTTAACAAATTACTTTTTTTTTTTTTTTACACACACTACTCTTGGGTTTGTCACCTGACTGGTATTTTACCAGCACAGCCGGTATTTGGGGCTGCCTGGCCGTGCCAGTGTTGCAGCAATACCAGCAATACAAATGCAGATATTTTTCTCTATATAAATGGAGATTACTCTGCAATACCAGCACCAGCCAGTAGGGGTCACTGTGTGTGGAGAGAGGCAGGTGTGGGAAGTTACAGAATATCCCTCCCTGCCTCTCTCTACTCACTGATCCGCAAGGGAGCAGCTACACAGCACAGCGAGTTCAGACAGCAGCTCCCAGCCTGCAGAGACAGACTACAGCTCAGGGAAGTGAAGGATGGGGGGGAATGGCAGCAGCGAAACATAGGGACACCGAGACACCAGATGACACTGAGACACTAGGGGACACTGTGAGACATAGGGACATTGGGAGACACATTGGGACATGGAGACACTAGGGACACATTGTCTCCCAGTGTCCCCATGTCTCCCAGCCAATTTCCCTAGTGTCTCAGTATCCCCACGGCTCCCAGTGCCCCCTAGTCTCCCATTGTCTGTGTCTCCATGTCTCTCAGTGTCCCTAAAGTCTCATTGTCCACATGTCTCCCAGTGTCCCCAAATATCTGTCTCCCAGTGTCCACATGTCTCCCAGCCAGTGTCCCTAGTGTCTCAGTGTCCCCATGTCTCCCAGTGTCCCTATGTCCCCCAGCCAGTGTCCCTAGTTTCTCAATGTCCCCATGTCTCCCAGTGTCCCAATTTTTTTTCAGGGTCTCCATGTCTCCCAGCCAATGTCCCTAGTGTCTCAGTGTCCCCACGGCTCCCAGTGTCCCCTAGTCTCCCAGTGTATGTGTCCCCATGTCTCTCAGTGTCCCTAGTGTCTCAGTGTCCTCAAATATCTGTCAAATATCTGTCTCCCAGTGTCCACATGTCTCCCAGCCAGTGTACCTAATGCCTCAGTGTCCCCATGTCTCACAGTGTCCCTATGTCTACCAGCCAGTGTCCCTAGTGTCTCAGTGTCCCCATGTCTCCCAGTGCCCCCACATTTTTCAGTGTCCCCATGTCTCCCAGTGTCCCATGTCTATGTCCACAAGTGCCCCCATGTCTCACAGTGTCCCTAAGTGTCTGTGTCCCCATGCCTCCCTGCCAGTGTCTATAGGTAGACTCCTGGTTCCAGATGGAAACCTAAAGTCCAAAAAAGAAAGTCACCGGGTTGTACTAATACACAGGGGGTAACCCTAATTGATTTAGTAAACACAGAAAAAAGAAAAAAATATACTAATTCACCGACACATATGCCCAGACGGGTATTGTGCCAGGAAAAAGTTGTACAACCCTGTAGAAGTATGCTAAATAGTTAAAAGAAAAGTATTTATTAATTAAACTAAAAACACTTAGTCTCCTACCAAAATAGATACTAAAGTAGGGTAGGTATATCTTCCAATAGCAGAGCTGTAGGTAACTGCTAGAGAGGAGGTATAGACCTAGTATATGTATCTTACAAGCAAAAAATTACTCCATCTATATACACAACATAGTCTGAGATAACCTAATAATCTCTCTGTCTATTACTCCATACTGACAACTAAAAGCTGCCTAAGAGAAATTCCTGTTACCTCAGCATAGCATAGTGCTAATGCCTACTATTACTACTAGATCTAATGAGGGACTAAGAAAAGTATCCAAGTGCTAAGTGTCCCTAGTGTCCCCATGTCTCCCAGTGTCCCCTAGTTTCCCATGTCCCCCAGTGTCTGTGTCCCTAGTGTCTCCATGTCTCCCAGTGTCCCCATGTCTATATCCACAAGGGCCCCCATGTCTACCAGTGTCCCCAAGTGTCTCAGAGTCCCCAAGTGTCTCAGTGTCCCCTGGTTTCTCACTGTGTCCACATGTCTCTCAGTGTCCACATGTCTCTCAGTGTCCACATGTCTCTCAGTGTCCACATGTCTCTCAGTGTCCTCTAGTATCCTAGTGACAAGGGAAACACTGAGACATGGGGAGAAATGAGGACACTGAGACACTGGGAGACTAGGGGACTGGGCGGCATGGGGGCACTGACACTTTGATACATAAGGAAACTGATGCCAGGCTGGCCTTCCAATTCTTTGGACAGACATGCCCCCTTTTTGGGCATGCTCGTCCCTTTTGGCAGCTCTGGTAACGTGATTCACGGTAGTGGCCCACACTTTTACCCCGCTCATTGACTTCCTGCTTCCTGCTTACTTGAAAGATGAAAGCATAAATTAGATAATGGTGACCTAGGGCTCCTAACTTACAGGGCTGCATACCTAACCATAACACCAAGTGAGAATATTTTTGTTGTATACACATGTAGCCTAGCGTGTTTATTGCAAACTGCGGATGGCTTATAGCCTGTTTTTTTCTGTTCTTTTCATGCTAAAAAAACAAACAAAAATGTGCTGTCTAAACTGCCACAATGTGAAATGCTGTGTAACTGCTTGCAGCGGCTGTCGTGGCTCTGTACGCTTACTGTTACTTCAAGCACAAATAAAATAAAGAATTAAAAAAAATATATATATATATATCATTGACTCCTCAAACCCTACTCTGAATTTTGCCTACTGTGTATAACCCAAATAAAAGAATGCATGTTTATATTAATTAAAAATAAATTTTAAAAAAAGCATACATTAGATAAAGAGATTAGCATAGAGTATGTGTTTTCTTATAGCTGCATCCTTTCCTTCCAACACCATCTCCAGAAGATACATGATGGTTGGGAGGTATGACTGTTTTAGTGTTTTGGGTCAATAAGATTCTGTAATTAGGCCCCATCATAATTGTCAGCACCAGGCCCAGTGTGCTCTTAATCTGGCCCTGTATCTTGGTATGTATAGTTAATAAGCACTGTGTGTGCTATCTTGGTATGTATAGTTAATGAGCACTGTGTGTGCTACTGATGTAGAATTATTAAAAATCTTTATTAAACCTGTATTGAATTATTGTACTAACTCCATTTTAATCTCACATAACCTCACATTATGACAGACCCTCCATTTTGTCTACATTACATGACAGAATTTCCTAACAGCATTTAGTATAATGAATAGAGACTGTATTTTCTATAAAGACATGACTAACCCCGGAATTGCTGAATCTCCTGTAATTTGCAATATAGTATAATCTGAAGGCCATGGGAAGCTGGCCTAATGAAATATTCTATTCATAAAAAGAACCCTGAGCCTGATCACGAGTCTGACATCACTAACTGCCCAAAAACCATGCCAAGTACTCAAAATGGCTAGCTGCCAGATTCCCCCTCCCATCGAGTAAAGCCTCGTGCTAAAGAGCAATGGCGACTGAATCCTGGTCAGAAATTACGAGATCCCATGATGGGAGGATGCCCCACTAGTCACTCAAATCCCTGAGCCAATTAATAATATTGATGGGTGGACATTGACATAGCCACTTAACATTTAATCCAATTAATGATGTCTATTTGCTGTAATCTTGATATTCAATGATGATGTAATTCTGCTCTTATAAGGGCTTGCAAGCCTGTTTTTTGCCAGATGCCATTAAATTTTCTGAAGTTATTTTTAACCTGAACTGCATGTGTCAGTGTGAACTTACTTCTGCGTATACGCAATTTAATCATCTCAGATTTGGACAGGAACAGATAGACATTTAAACATATTTGTTTATTTCTAAATTAATCTACATCAATTTGGCGCCCAGAACATGGGGCACCGGGCTATGGCCTCTGGCCGGTAAGCCTAAGGAAGATGCTGTTGGACGGGGGAATCCTGGGGGAAGGAAAGGAGACTGATCACCTCCCTGTACACGGTAGAGACTTCTGCAGAGCCTAGCCGGTATGTTCCAGCCCCTTTGATTGACCCGTCCAGGTGTCTGTGACTGCTACCGGGAGGACATCAAAGACAGGTAATATCTTGCCCGGTGTCTTGTTACTCACATGTTTACCTGCATTTAGTCTATCTGTTGCCTGGTGTGTTTGTATTGGTCTGTCTTTAGCTTAAGTGCCCGGGTGGAGTGTTTGTCTGTGTACCCCTTTTGGGATAAAGGGGGGTGGACCTGTGGGTGTTTGCCTGGGGGGTCCTCTGTTGCCTGTTTACTCCTTTTAGGAGCCACGTGGCTGTGGCTGTAGGGAAAAAGGGGGGTGGACCTGTGGAAGTTTTCCTGGGGGTCCTCTTTGCCTGTTTACCTCTTTTAGGAGCCTCGTGGCTGTGGCTGTAGGGAAAAAGAGGGTGTTGGATCTGTGGAGGTTGTGTAGACTCATAGCTTCCTGGGGGTCCTTCTGGTGTCACTTTGATAGCCTAGCTAGCCTCATTGTGCACATAACTCTGCTTGCAGAGAGGTGGTACCCTCCAGCTTCGAGCGCTGAGGCTGGTGGAATTCCAATTTTATTTGTGGCGGGTGGATTCAAGCAGGCATTGCTGTCTCCAGCACCACGTGGTAGTGAGACTTACGGGTGGGTCCGTAGGGGCACTACGGGGGTGAGGATAGTGGTGGCCACACTAAGTGGACTGCTGTAACAAGGGAGGCTATACAGGATTCGGGTCGGAGATGGTTGCTGTTTCCTGTGGCCGCTGGTAGTGAGACTTACGAAAGTTGTTCTCCGAGCGGGGACACTACGAGGTTGAGGGAGGTGACTTCGGTCACATGAGTAAAGGAAAGGGATTACTGTTGAATTTATTTGAACTGTGATGCATGCACTGTATTTCAATTGAATTGTTGTTTTTCTTTGTTTAATTGGGAGTCATTCAAACTCCTGTGTCTGTCTCTAAATTTCACCTCACTTTTACTCTACTTCCTGTGTTATTTACACTATCCACTCCTATTTCTCTTGTGAGAGAAGTGATTGGTCACACACACACTTCTCACCTCGCTCCAATTAGTGACTAGTCTACGTTTTGGGAAGACACTCTGTTTAAAACCTTTTTCCTCTATATCTGGTACGCCTTTTATAGGGGGAGTGGGACAGGGATTATAAAGCCCGGTAAGGGCTGACTAGCGTGTGATCTAGTTGAAGATAGAGAGGGTGAAGAGATGGTTAAAGGAGTTGAAAAGATTGCTAAAGTGTGTAAAAATGCTGTGCCTTCATGTGGTAGATTGCAGCCAGAGAGCTGGCGCAGATTGTTAACAGAGAAGAAAGCAAGCTTACAGATAATGATTTGCTTCATACAAGCAGAAGCCTGGTACAGAGTAGCAAAAGCTATTCAGCAGGAAGGTTGGGTTGAGGAAGAAATAGATCACAAAGGGTTAAGAATGTATGTATATTATAATAATTGTGTTATTGGAAGGCTCTCCCAGCCAGAGCCCTGTCATGGCGTCCAGGAGGTGACCACTCCCATCATCCCGTCAGTAATGACCGAAATGTAGCTGACCACGGTCACCATCCCCATCCAATCTTAAATGCTGTGGGGTTTTTGTATTTTTTGTGTCAGCCATTAGATGGCAGAAGGCCACCCTGGTAGAGGGTGGGAGTTTTGTATTGAGTTTCACTGAGAGTATTACTAAATGTTGTGTTTTTGTGTCTCTTTGCTTTTGCAATAACTGTAACGTGGCTATCCTTCTGTCTTGTTACTGTACAGCATTGACATGGTTAAAGAGATTCTGCTTGCAGTCTCTCTCTCTCTCTCTCTCTTGTTCCTCACTCCCGCTTCCCCCGCCTCTCTCTTCTTGCCTTCTGTGAGACGCGAGGGGGGGCGGGGGGGAGGGAGGGGGGTTGCAATTCAGATTTGTTTCTTCCGTAGAGTTATTCAGAAACTACTGATGAGACTTAGCAATGGAATTTTTGCTAGAAAATATTCTAATTGTGTATTTTGTTATTTCAATTGAAGTTGATAGGAAGGTTAAGGAGTTAGCTCACAAGAATGTGTAAAGTATTTTCTCCGAGACTGGTGTATATGATTACGGAGTTTAGGAGAGTGAATCTGATAGAATAGAGGGAACATGCAAAGATTCCGTGAGTTTATTTTTGCAGCACGTTGTTTCAAAAGTATAGAGACAGCTTCACGGGCTGTTAAATGTATAATGTTTTAAACTGTCTTATTTAATCCGTCAAGTCTGTCCACAGTTTAGTATTTCATTTTGCCGAACAGAATGTTGCTTCTCTGATTTATTTTATTAAGCTATAATTTAGTGTAAAGCTGAAATGCCCTAAAAGAAAATGGCCCCTAGAACAAAAGAAGGTTGTCCTTAAGTGACGTCAGTCCTGGCTCCTGCCCTCACTCTGCCCTTAGTGAGGTCATATCCGCCCATATATCGTGTCAATTCTGGCCATCCATGGCTGACGAGATCTACTCCTACCATGCTCATCCTATCTTAAGACATGCTGTTTTCCTTAAATTCCCACATATTATGAACAAGAAAGTTACAATTACTAAAATAATCCTGCTATTAGTTTCCCTATATCAGAAAAGTGTCTGTGACAAGTGATGGTTAATATGTAGATAGAATATATATATATATATATATCGATTCACGTGTAAGTAACAAATGTGTTTTAACTTTGTGTACAAAAATTGATAACATGCTGGAAGAGGGGTTATCTTAAAGAACATTTGCTAAAAGAAATTTCTAATAAACAAAGATTTCTTGAACAAATGGTAATACAATTAAGGATTGGTCTCAAAATGTTTTAATCCAATTGAAAAGGAACCAGTAAACATTATAAGCCTAAGTTAAGACAAATGGATAAGGTGGAAGTGTGTTCCAATCTGTCTTTATTGGATAGTGTTTGCCTCCAAGATTAAAAGACTGACTAACATAATTTTTGTTGTAAGCCCAGATATTTTATTATTGCATATGCATAGGAATTGAGACTTTGGGAATTATAGTGTATTGATTCTAGATCTGTTACTAGCAGCAAGTGCTTAGTCTTATGCCTATCCCACGCATGCTTAAACACTTTTACTGAGTTGACCTCTACCACTCCAGTTGGAAGGCTATTCCATGCATCCACTACCCTTTCAGTAAAGTAATACTTCCTGATATTATTTTTAAACCTTTGTCCCTCTATTTTTAAGACTATGTCCTCTTGTTGTGGTAGTTTTCCTTCTTTTAAATATAGTCTCCACTTTTACTGTGTGGTTTCCTTTTATGTATTTAAATGCCAAATGCCTTTATTATATTCCCCCTGTCTCGTCTTTCCACCAAGCTATACATGTTAAGATCCTTTAACCTTTCCTGGTAAGTTTTATCCTACAATCCGTGAACCAGTTTAGTAGCCCTTCTCTGAACTCTCTCTAAGGTATCCATATCCTTCTGAGGATATGGTCTCCAGTACTGTATACAGTGCTCCAAGTGAGGTCTCACCAGTGTTCTGTACAATGGCATGAGCATTTCCCTCTTCCTACTGCTAATACCTCTCCCTATGCAACCAAGCATTCTGTTAGCATTTCCTGCTGCTCTATTACATTGCACATTGTCATTAACAGCCAGAAACTGGAAAACAAGAAAGGTGAATTAATGTATAGCTGTTTGGGCATTATAGTGTATTGATTCTAGATCTGTTACTAGCAGCAAGTGCTTAGCCTTATGCCTATCCCACGCATGCTTAAACACTTTTACTGAGTTAACCTCTACTGTGGTGGAATCTCGGTAAAAATAAATTTAGTAGGCCGAGATTACCACGTGGCATGTGTACGTGCATATGCTGACGTATCGATCAGTTGGTTGCACGAGGCAAGATACGATCATTAGTGTACGGAGCATGTGCAAGAATACAGGATATAGTATTCCCCTCCTCCATTGTGCTGGACAGGCCATGCGGTCAAGCAGGAAGTTAATTCTTATTTGTATTGATTGGTCAAGAGAATGTGCGGGTGGAGCTTAATATGGGAGGAGTTATATGCCTATATAAGGAGCCTGCACTATTGTCCGGGGCTCAGAACTTGCTGTATTTTGGTGACATTAGTCCCTCTGAGTCCCGATCGATGATCCAATAAAGAATCTCTTCCTTCCTGAAGAAACCTGTGTCCATCTCTCTGTGCTTCGCTTCCGTCAGTTTCTCCGGTATCATTTGGTGCATTGGCCGGGAAGCTCATCGTTCAACGGTAGCTGAGAGGCAGAGGCTTGAGACGGTCTATCTTTGCCCACGTTCTCTACGGCTGCACCCCTGAACTTCTGCGTGGACCTCCCTTCGTCTCGGCGCCACTGGTTTGTTGTCCAGGAGATCATCGGCCTCTACGTAAGAAGTGCTGGGGTGTCCCCGTCGATGAGTGTGAACTCAGGTTCAGGAACGAGGAGGTAAGACAACTGCTGTTTTAGACGGCAGACCCACTAGGGGTATACCGATTGTGCGGTAGGCCCAAAAGGGGTTTAAATCTGTTTGGAATCTGCCCCCTCTGTCGGAGGGAAGGAGCGAAGGCGCACCGCTCGATCGAACGCTCTTTAGTAAGACCGTTTGATTTTGGTTAGTCAGGTGGGGCTCTGGTGTAAATAGCCCTAGCCGGACACCGGTGTCTTGTCTAGACTAGCGTTCTAGGGTGTATATTTTGTTCGCTAGGTCGGAGGGACCGGGAGACTAAGCGGCGTCTGTGTAAATTCGGTTCGCTAGCTCTCAACCTATCTTGGCTAAGTGGGAAGGCGTGTAAATTTGGAACCCACTAGATTTTTGATAGAAATCGACTAAGAGGCGTCTGTGTAAATTCGGTCCTCTAGATCGCTATATGTGGTGCTTGGGCAGTGTGGCTAACCAAAACGTATGTAGATTGTTTTTGGTAGTCCATTCAAGGTACTGGCCAATAGTTTAGTTGGGAATTGTAAATGTGTTAAAGATTGTTAGTAAAGTGTATATCTTGTTAGATAGCGCGAGCTCAGCCGTCTAGCGAGAGTGTTAATAGTGTGTTGCTGTATCATAGTGCACGGTACCATAACCCTGTATATTTACTGACACTGTATATAAGTACTAATCATTGTCGTCTAATGCATGTTTAACACCATAACCACTAATAATTGTATTGTGACCTTAACTTGTGCTTTGACCTATGCTAACTGTACTGTAACCGCTATTTGTAAAAGACGATGTTACTGGGGTGTGTTATAGACGGGTAATTCGTATATAGAGAATTATAGCGTGGGTGACTGTATAGTTTCGCCAAAGGGCATAATATTGATTATCTAGTGACTGGTGTAACAGCTGTGTGTGTACGGGAATTCCCTGAGTGTTTATTGTGTTATTGTGTACGTTTCACTTGGTAACTGTACCACGTGGTGCTGTTTGCCAGAAGAAACGGGTGTGACTGTTGAATAGTACGCGTGTATAGTATTCGTTGTCAACGACGTTCCATTGATAAGTATGGGCGCGTCGCAGTCAACGATTCCGGATCCCTTAGGTTGTATGGTGAAGAATTTTAAAAAGGGATTCAAAACATGTGATTTTGGGGTTAAAATGTCTCCTGTACGTTTGGTCACTTTGGGAGTGGCCTACTTTGGTTGCGGCATGGCCGCCACGTGGCAGTTTGGATCCAACTCTGGTACAGCGCTTACACGTGGCTGTATCGGGTAGGCCTGAACTTTACGGCCAGTTTCCTTATATTGACTGTTGGAGACAGGCCGTAAAGGACTCGCCAAAATGGCTTCAGACATGCCACGAGGAGCAATGTCGCCTCATGGTGGCTAGGACTTGTTTGTCCACTAGGACTGGTGTTAGGCCCATTTTGGACACGCCCCCTGAGTCCGAGATCCCTTTGCCACCCCCTTACTTTCCGTTAAGAGGAAGTGACGCAAATGCAGGAAGTCCTGCAACCCTTCCCTCATTACCCTCATCCACTTCCGCTTCCTCCTCCAGTACAGAATCCACCCCCTCTCGTACTAAATCTCCCCTTCTGGAACCAGAGTCAATCCCCATTAGATCCGAATATCCTGATTTGGCGCCACTTCAGGCTTCAGGTCAAGCTTCTTCTAGCTCGGCTCGAAGTGTTTTATTTACCACCTTTTCCCAAAGCCAACCTCCCACATCCTTATGCCCTATTTCTCCCCGACTGGAACCCATGACTGACGCCCCTCCACGTAGCCCCATACAAACCCGACAACTGACCGGTGCCCAACAATTAAAACACTATCAGATGCCTCTTCGTCTGAATCCCGGGTCAGCCTATATCGATGCCGCAGGTCAAATGGCACATGCTGACCCAGTCTTCGTATACGTCCCATTTACGACAACCGATCTCTTAAATTGGAAGACCCACAATTCCTCGTATACTGAGAAACCACAAGCTATGACTGATCTGTTCACCTCAATAGTACAGACACATAACCCGACATGGGCTGATTGCCAGCAGTTATTAATGACTTTATTTAACAATGAGGAAAGGACAAGAATTAATCAAGCGGCCATTAAAGCGCTAGAGGATAGAGCCCGTGCTTTGAATCAAGCCAATCCGGCAGCATGGGCCGCAACACATTATCCCAACACCGATCCCGATTGGAATGTAAATGGTGCTGATATGGTTCAACTCAGAGCCTATAGAGACGCTATAATTGCTGGCATGAAAGCTGGAGGAAAGAAAGCCATTAATATGTCGAAGACAGTTGAGGTGATTCAGAAAAGCGATGAAGCGCCCAGTGTCTTTTATGACCGATTATTGGAGGCATACCGCTTGTATACCCCCTTTAATCCGGAAGACGCAGATAATTCCCGAATGGTGAACTCCGCCTTTGTCAGCCAAGCTTACGGAGATATTAAGCGCAAGCTACAGAAGTTAGAAGGGTTTGCAGGTATGTCTATTACCCAACTAATGGAGGTAGCGAATAAGGTATATATGAATAGGGAAACAGAAAGTAAGAAAGAGGAAGAGCGCAAGATGCGTAAAAAGGCAGATATGCTAGCGGTAGCGATTGCAGGTGTAGATAGACGGGGCCCAGATAGAGGCGATAGTAAGTGGAATGAGGAACCTCTAAGTAGAAATCAGTGCGCATACTGTAGGGAAGAAGGGCATTGGAGAAATGAGTGTCCGCGAAGAGAACAGTCTGAGAGAGACAGACCTAGGACAGGTTATGGAAACTTTAGAGGCAGAGCGAGAGGTAGAGGAGGCCCCGGAGGGAGTAACGGTAATAGAGGGAGCAATGGGAACAGAGGAAGTGTTAGAGAAGATAGGTATTTCCCAGCAGCGCAAAGGTCCCGCGATAGAGAAGGCAGGGACTTTGTAGGATTGGCTGACACGGTCATGGAGGACTATTGATACCGACCGGGCTCCATCCCCCTTGGTCGAGCGGAGCCTATGGTCGATGTATCAATAGGGGGAAAAAGGAGTGCGTTCATGATCGACACTGGTGCTGAACATTCAGTGGTGACTAATCTAGTTGCTCCCCCATCTGGAAGGACTATTACTGTGATAGGAGCAACTGGAAGAAGTGCTGAAAAACCGGTTCTTAAAAGTCGACTCTGTACATTGGGAGGCCACGTAGTAAAACATCAATTCCTTTATATGCCTGAATGTCCAGTCCAATTGCTGGGACGTGATATGCTATCTAAATTACAAGCACAGATTACGTTCCTACCAAATGGAACAACATCCTTAAAGTTTAATGGACCTTCAGGTATTATGACATTATCCGTACCAAAGGAAGAAGAGTGGCGACTTTATACAGTGTTGACTAGCCAAAACCCTAGGAGTGATGAGTCCTTATTCAACATACCAGGAGTTTGGGCAGAGAACAACCCACCAGGACTGGCCCGCAATATTCCACCTATTAAAATTGAACTAAAACTTGGGGTTTATCCAGTAAGCCTAAGACAATACCACATCCCGCAGAAGGCCAAGAAGAACATCCAATCCTATCTGGATAAGTTCATACGGTATGGTATCCTAAAATTCTGTACTTCCCCCTGGAACACCCCATTGCTGCCTGTTCAAAAGCCCGGTACAGATGAGTATCGACCTGTGCAGGACTTGAGAGCAGTCAATGATGCGGTTGTTAGTATACATCCAGTTGTACCCAATCCATATAACCTGCTTGCTTTAATTCCGGGCGGGGCTACTTACTTTACAGTCTTAGACCTCAAAGATGCCTTCTTTTGCCTCCGAATTGCCGCAGAAAGTCAATGTATTTTCGCTTTCCAATGGGAGAACGCAGTAACGGGCTCAAAACGCCAAATGACTTGGACAAGACTGCCCCAAGGGTTTAAAAATTCACCTACCCTATTTGGTTCAGCTCTAAGTCAAGATCTACTGGATTTCGAGTCCATCCCAGGAGAGTGTGTATTGTTACAATATGTAGATGACTTGTTGATAGCAGCAGTTACAAAAGAAATATGTCAGCAAGCAACGCATGATCTACTACACATTCTCTGGAAGGCAGGATACAAGGTGTCCAGAAGGAAGGCTCAGTTGTGTTTGCCAACTGTCAAGTATCTGGGATTCCATATCTCTGAAGGTCAAAGAATTATGGGGCCAGAGAGAAAAGAAGCTGTGTGCCAAATACCGATACCCAAGAATAGAAGACAAGTGCGAGAATTCTTGGGGGCAGCAGGCTTCTGTAGGATATGGATTCCCAGCTACGCGATACTGGCAAAACCTCTGTACGCAGCTATCAAAGGTACAGAGCACGACCCCTTCTTATGGACTCAAGAACAGCAAACGGCATTTGAAGATGTGAAGAAGGCCTTGATGAGTGCCCCAGCATTAGGTCTACCTGATCACACACGACCATTCTACCTGTATGTACATGAGCAAAGAAGAATGGCTGTGGGAGTATTGACACAGTACTTGGGATCATGGCAAAGACCTGTTGCCTATATGTCTAAACAACTGGATGCAGTGGCCAGCGGACTTCCACCTTGTCTAAGAGCCGTAGCTGCAGCCGCTCTGCTAGTAGCTGAAGCCGATAAACTCACTCTGGGTCAAGAACTTTATGTACGAGTCCCACATGCAGTACAGACGTTGTTGGATTACAAAGGAAATCATTGGTTTAGTAACAGCCGTATGACCAAGTATCAAGCAATGTTGTGTGAAAACCCAAGAGTGCATTTAGAGACTGTAAACACCTTAAATCCAGCTACCCTTTTGCCACAACCTACTGAAAGTCAACATGATTGTTTGGAAGTAATGGATGAAGTATTTTCAAGTAGACCAGATCTTCGTGATTTTCCCATCCAGAACCCTGATGTTCAATATTACACCGACGGCAGTAGTTATGTGAAAGAGGGGATTCGCTATGCAGGATATGCAGTAACAACAATAGACAAGGTGATAGAAGCTCGGCCACTGGCGAAAGGAACATCAGCACAAAAGGCAGAATTGATAGCACTGACACGAGCGTTACAATTGGCTGAAGGTTTAAGAGTGAACATCTACACGGACTCCAAATATGCGTTTTTAACCACTCATGCCCACAGAGCTTTGTATAAAGAAAGAGGACTACTGAATTCAGAAGGCAAAGAAATTAAGTACGCAGCTGAAATCCTACAACTATTGGAAGCAGTGTGGGAGCCGAAAGAAGTCGGTATTATTCATTGTCGAGCGCATCTGAGAGGAGATGGTGATGTAACCAAAGGAAATCGGATGGCAGATAGTGCAGCTAAGCGTGCTGCTGAATCAGGAAGACAGGAATATGTGGGGCATATAGCTGCTCTTATACCAACTCCCCTGTCTCAATGGACTCCAGTTTATACAGCTCAAGAAGAGGAGTGGTTAAAGACTGAACCAGGAAAGTATTTGGAGAACAAATGGTATCAGCTAGAAGATGGAAGAATAGTTATACCAGCATCACTAGCGGTAGAAATTGTCCAAAACTATCACAACGGGACACATTCTGGGAGAGACAGCACAGAAGAATCTCTCAGAAAACATTTCTACATACCAAGATTGTCCAACTTGACTCAGGCCATTGTACGAAGATGTGTGACGTGTGCTAAAAATAATGCAAGACAAGGACCAGTAAAGCCACCAGGAGTCCAGTTTATGGGGGGACTCCCCATGTCCGATTTACAAATTGACTTTACAGTGATGCCTAAATCGGGTGGTCATCGTTACCTGCTGGTAATTGTGTGCACCTATTCAGGCTGGGTAGAAGCATGTCCTACTCGTACAGAGAAAGCAGGAGAAGTTGTGAGATTCCTGCTACGAGAAATAATACCCCGATATGGACTACCCTGTTCTATAGGATCGGACAATGGTCCAGCTTTTGTTCATCAGTGCCTACAACAACTGACTCATATGCTTGGTATAAAGTGGAGGCTTCATACAGCATATAGACCCCAGAGTTCTGGTAAGGTAGAGAGAATGAATAGAACTATTAAGAATCAGTTGGCTAAAATGTGTCAGGAAACCCAACTCAAGTGGAACGTTCTCTTACCCATAGCTCTATTGCGAATCCGCAGTACCCCTACCAGAATGGATGGGCCTCTCTCCTTTTGAAATCATGTATGGGCGACCACCTCCCGTACTTGGTAACTTAAGGGGGGACTTGAGTCAGTTGGGAGAAGGAATTACCCGGCAGCAGGTTGTAGAGTTGGGTAAGACTATGGAGGAGGTACAGAAATGGGTACAAGATAGATTACCTGTGAATATTTATCCCCCTGTTCATAGTTATCATCCAGGAGACCAAGTGTGGATTAAAGAGTGGAATAATGTACCGTTAGGGCCCAAGTGGAGAGGTCCTTATGTTGTTCTTTTGTCTACCCCTACAGCGATAAAAGTAGCCGAAGTGACTCCGTGGATGCATCACTCCAGGGTTAAACCAGCAGCAGTCGATTCTTGGCAAGTTACAGCAGATCCAGAGAATCCCTGCAAGATCCGGTTAAAACGCACTACTCAGTCGGAGTAACGAGGAACTTTGTGGATTACAAATTTTATTGTTACAGAGATTTGGTGAAGTGAGTGTTTAGACGGCCATAATAAAGCCTGTCCGCTCACCGACGTATAGTGTATAAGCCAGGAAAGTCTCGAAGGGACTCCTGTGAAGACGAGCAGAACTCCATTCCCTGCAGCCCTTACATCCTGGAAGCTGAGGTGCCTTCGCACGGACGAAGACTGAGGATGACGGCGAAAGATGTGTTGATGATAATGTTTATTTATGTGTATTTTTATATTCAGGAAGGTAGAGGTACCGACACTCCTAGCTGTGAGGTATGCATTAAGACTACAAGAACAGGTAACCATATTTCCCAAACCCTAATTTGGCATTCACAATACGAGTGTAAAGGAGATGTATCGAGATGTAGATACCTAAATATAGACTATAGTGTGTGCCATTTAGGAGTAGGAGAACCTAAGTGCTTCAGTCCGGAGTATCAACCTCGTACAATTTGGTTGACTCTCAGGAATGGAGATCCTCAGGGGACCCTAATTAATAAGACGGTGTTAGAATCCGTACATTCTTCGGGTGTTCTGCTATTTGATGCGTGTAAGGCGATATCAAGTGGTAGAAAACCGTGGAATGTATGTGGGGATCTTAGATGGGAGAGGACGTATGGGTCTAATGATAAATATATTTGTCCCAGTAGTAAAAATAAATATGTGAGTCCTAGATGCCCAAATAGAGACTATAACTTTTGCCCATATTGGTCTTGTGTGGGGTGGGCAACTTGGGGACAGACAGTAGACAAAGACATGATAGTGACTAAGTTGCCTACCAGCCCATATTGTAAGTCTATGGAATGCAACCCAGTCCATATACTTATAAATGATCCTGACAAGTTCTTAGACAAATATGGCAATTTATTTGGGTTTCAAATATACGGGACGGGTTTAGATCCTGGGACAGTATTGTTTATAGGGATAGAGACTGATACGGTATCCTCCCAAACTCATCAAGTATACCATTCCTTTTATGAAGAGATGAGTATAGATAATAAGATCCCCCATAACGCTAAAAACCTGTTCATTGATTTAGCCGAAAGTATTGCCGGTAGTCTTAATGTTACCAACTGCTATGTGTGTGGAGGTACTAACATGGGAGACCAATGGCCTTGGGAAGCAAAGGAGGTAATGTCCGGTTCTGAGGCAGTTGACCAACTAATATCTACACAAGCCGATTATCATATGAGTGTTAGAGGTAAATCTGAGTGGAGATTAAAGACCTCCATCATAGGTTATGTTTGCATAGCAAGGAAAGGAATAATGTATAATACTTCTGTAGGAGAATTAACTTGTCTAGGGCAAAAAGCTTATGATGATGATACAAAGAATACAACTTGGTGGTCGGCTTCAAATGTCTCAGAACCATCTAACCCGTTTGCTAGATACGCCAATTTAAAGGATGTGTGGTTTGATTTATCCATCACATCTACCTGGAAAGCCCCAGCAAATTTGTATTGGATCTGTGGTAAGAAAGCCTATTCGGAGTTGCCACAGGACTGGGAAGGGGCATGTGTGTTGGGTATGCTCAAACCATCCTTCTTCTTGTTACCTATTGAAACAGGTGAGACTTTAGGTGTTAAAGTATATGATGTGAATCATAGGAAGAAAAGGGGACCCATAGAGATAGGCGCCTGGGAAGATAATGAATGGCCTCCCCAGCGTATTATAGATTATTATGGGCCAGCTACATGGGCAGAGGATGGTACCTTTGGTTATAGAACCCCTATTTATATGCTCAACCGTATTATACGTTTACAGGCGGTGGTTGAGATTATTACTAACGAGACCTCACAAGCGCTCAATCTTCTAGCGAAGCATAATACCAGGATGAGGACAGCAGTCTACCAAAATAGATTAGCCTTGGATTACCTTTTGGCTGTAGAGGGAGGTGTATGTGGGAAGTTTAACCTGAGCAATTGCTGTCTTCAAATAGATGACGAAGGGCAAGCAATAGCTGAGCTTACTAGCCATATGGTTAAACTAGCGCATGTGCCTACTCAGGTATGGAAAGGGTATAATCCAAGTAGTTGGTTTGGTAGCTGGTATGAGTGGTTTGGAGGGCTTAAGGCAGTGGTAGGTGGAGTCCTACTGATTTTAATGTTGTGTCTACTCCTGCCGTGCCTTATACCCTTAGTAGTTAGGTCTGTGCAAAGCCTGATAGAAAATATAGCAGAGAGGAAGGCTGCTGCACAGATAATGGCAATCTATAAATATAAGGCTCTAGATCAAGGAGAACCAGTGCAGGAAGATGAGTGTTGAAGATTCACAACATAAGATAAGTCTGGTCTGGTTCAAGGTAACTTGCGGTGTATGCAAACTAAGGTTAAGTGATGCCTCAAGTAATTGTGAAATATCAAGAGGCATCAAAGGGGGGAATGTGGTGGAATCTCGGTAAAAATAAATTTAGTAGGCCGAGATTACCACGTGGCATGTGTACGAGCATATGCTGACGTATCGATCAGTTGGTTGCACGAGGCAAGATACGATCATTAGTGTACGGAGCATGTGCAAGAATACAGGATATAGTATTCCCCTCCTCCATTGTGCTGGACAGGCCATGCGGTCAAGCAGGAAGTTAATTCTTATTTGTATTGATTGGTCAAGAGAATGTGCGGGTGGAGCTTAATATGGGAGGAGTTATGTGCCTATATAAGGAGCCTGCACTATTGTCCGGGGCTCAGAACTTGCTGTATTTTGGTGACATTAGTCCCTCTGAGTCCCGATCGGTGATCCAATAAAGAATCTCTTCCTTCCTGAAGAAACCTGTGTCCATCTCTCTGTGCTTCGCTTCCGTCAGTTTCTCCGGTATCACTACCACTCCAGTTGGAAGGCTATTCCATGCATCCACTACCCTTTCAGTAAAGTAATACTTCCTGATATTATTTTTAAACCTTTGTCCCTCTATTTTTAAGACGATGTCCTCTTGTTGTGGTAGTTTTCCTTCTTTTAAATATAGTCTCCACTTTTACTGTGTGGTTTCCTTTTATGTATTTAAATGCCAAATGCCTTTATTATATTCCCCCTGTCTCGTCTTTCCACCAAGCTATACATGTTAAGATCCTTTAACCTTTCCTGGTAAGTTTTATCCTACAATCCGTGAACCAGTTTAGTAGCCCTTCTCTGAACTCTCTCTAAGGTATCCATATCCTTCTGAGGATATGGTCTCCAGTACTGTATACAGTGCTCCAAGTGAGGTCTCACCAGTGTTCTGTACAATGGCATGAGCATTTCCCTCTTCCTACTGCTAATACCTCTCCCTATGCAACCAAGCATTCTGTTAGCATTTCCTGCTGCTCTATTACATTGCACATTGTCATTAACAGCCAGAAACTGGAAAACAAGAAAGGTGAATTAATGTATAGCTGTTTATAATGCTTAACAAAATCTCCATTATCTTTTTCATTTATTTCACAGAAGACAATGTTATTTGTCTAGTTTGTATGCTTAAAAAAAATAAATAATAATAAAAAATAATACATTATCAGTGAAGAGTACAATAAGTTTTATCCCATTTGCGAGACATAAAATTGTGATAATGTATATTTGTGATATAAGTAAGAATTACATTTTGAGATGTTAGATATACCGTATTTTTCGCTCCATAAGACGCACCTCACCATAAGACGCACCTAGTTTTTAGAGGAAGAAACCCAGAAAACAATATATTCTGAACAAACTGTCCCATAGTGTTTCTTACTATGGGACAGTTTGTTCAGAATATTTTTTTTCTCCCCTGTCCCATAGTGTCCCCCCTCCCCATAGTCTTCATCCCCCTCCCCTCCCCATAGTCTTCATCCCCCACTCCCCTCCCCATAGTCTTCATCCCCCCTCCCCTCCCCATAGTCTTCATCCCCCCTCCCCTCCCCATAGTCTTCATCCTCCCTCCCCTCCCCATAGTCTTCATCCCCCCTCCCCTCCCCATAGTCTTCATCCTCCCTCCCCATAGTCTTCATCCCCCCTCCCCTCCCCATAGTCTTCATCCCCCCTCCCCTCCCCTCCCCATAGTCTTCATCCCCCCTCCCCTCCCCTCCCCATAGTCTTCATCCCCCCTCCCCTCCCCATAGTCTTCATCCCCCCTCCCCTCCCCTCACCATAGTCTTCATCCCCCCTCCCCTCCCCTCCCCTCACCATAGTCTTCTCTTCTCTCCCATACTGTCCCCCTCCCCTTCTCCCATAATTACTTACCTGTCTTGTAGCGTTTCTCGGCAGCACAGGGCGCACCGCGGTACTGGAACTTGAATTTCATGTTCCGGTTTCCGGCGGCACTGAAAGGAAGTGCGCACACTGAGCTGAGTGCGCACTTCCTTTCAGTCCCGCCGGAAACCGGAACATGAAATTCAAGTTCCAGTACCGCGGTGCGCCCTGTGCTGCCGAGAAACGCTACAAGACAGGTAAGTAAAACTTCATATTCGCTCCATAAGACGCACAGACATTTCCCCTCACTTTTGAGGGGATAAAAAGTGCGTCTTATGTAGCGAAAAATACGGTAAATAAATAGAATAAAGAACGAGAGTCAGGGATAGCGTCTGTCTCCACGGGCACAAGTCTGGTGTGGGAGATGTAGTGGGTTAGCCACTGCGGGGCACCCATGGAGTGAAACGTTCGAGGCCTGTGCAGACAAGATGAGCATGTTAGCCTTTTATTATTTTTCTCTAGGGAAAGCATAGGGCCAGTTAATAGTTGTTGTACATGGGCTATTTGCAGCCCCCATTGCATTTCTACCTAGTCTTGATTTCTGATGTATCCTCCATTGCTACATCACCTGTCTGCTCCCTTACCTGCCCACCCCCGCTTACTCCTTCCACCGATCCCTCCCCTTCATCTACAGTACTCCACTTTCTCCTCCTACTCCTCCCTCTACTCCACCTTCTCCTCTCTCCTCCTACTTCTCCTCCCACTCCTCCCTCTACTCCACCTTCTCCTCCTCCTACTCCTTCTTCCTGCTCTTACTCCTTCTCTTTCCACTCCCTTCCTGCTCTTACTCCTTCTCTTTCTACTCCTCCCTCTACTCCACTTTCTCCTCCTACTCCTCCCTCTACTCCACCTTCTCCTCTCTCCTCCTACTTCTCCTCTATTCCTCCTTCTCCTCCTCCTACTCCTCCCTCTACTCCACCTTCTCCTCCTCCTACTCCTTCTTCCTGCTCTTACTCCTCCCTCTACTCCACTTTCTCCTCCTACTCCTCCCTCTACTCCACCTTCTCCTCCTACTCCTCCCTCTACTCCTCCTACTCCACTTTCTCCTCCTTCTACTCTTCCCTCCTCCTCCTACTCCTCTCTCTACTCCACCTTGTCCTCTTCCCCTCCTCCTACTCCTCCTCCTACTCCACCTTCTCCTCTTCCTACTTCCCCTGTCCTTCCTACTCTACCTTCTTCCCCTCTCGCTCTATCCACTACTCATTCCTCCATCTCCCCACTACCATATCTATATCCTTTATATGCTTCCTCCCTTCTTATTCCTTACCAATTTCCTCCGCTCATAGACAACTCTGCCTCTACCTGACAACATTATATTTTGAAGAAAAGTTGCTCTGGCCACTCTTCCGCCACTTCCCAGGGGGGAATACCACACTAACGAAAAATTATTCAGACTGGTGGAGGTGCACTTCATCATGAAAGAACTGTTTTGGGCACTCTCAAGGAAATAGTGCGGTCCTGACCCAGATTCCCATGGAAGTAAGACACCTGTATCATCACTGGGAGGTGGCTGTCCCTCATGTTTTTCTTCACTAAGTCCCCAGAAATCTCATGAAAGGAACCTGACTCATTAGAACAAAACATGAAACACTAACAATCAATTTACAGCTCTCTACAGAGGGGGGCCAGCAAGAGAACTGTAAATAGAAACACAAATACCCCCCAATCTCACACAGAAATAGGTGAGGAAACCTCTTCTACTGCTCCTCATGGTTGCTTTGAACAGATGAAAGAAGAAACAAGACACCTCTCAACAGAGCATGCAGTAGCTTTACCAGATCCTGACTCCACTCTGTTTGCGGATAAAGAGGAAAGGTACCATACTGGATTTGCTGTTGCTACAGAAGATCAGGTACGTCAAGCATCTTCACTTTCCTCACCCACATCTGCTCAAGACGCTGAATTGACAGCCTTCTCAGTGGCATGGCAAAAGAACCCTGAGCCTGATCACGAGTCTGACATCACTAACTGCCCAAAAACCATGCCAAGTACTCAAAATGGCTAGCTGCCAGATTCCCCCTCCCATCGAGTAAAGCCTCGTGCTAAAGAGCAATGGCGACTGAATCCTGGTCAGAAATTACGACATCCCATGATGGGAGGATGCCCCACTAGTCACTCAAATCCCTGAGCCAATTAATAATATTGATGGGTGGACATTGACATAGCCACTTAACATTTAATCCAATTAATGATGTCTATTTGCTGTAATTTTGATATTCAATGATGATGTAATTCTGCTCTTATAAGGGCTTGCAAGCCTGTTTTTTGCCAGATGCCATAACATTTTCTGAAGTTATTTTTAACCTGAACTGCATGTGTCAGTGTGAACTTACTTCTGCGTATACGCAATTTAATCATCTCAGATTTGGACAGGAACAGATAGACATTTAAACATATTTGTTTATTTCTAAATTAATCTACATCACTATCTTGGTATGTATAGTTAATGAGCACTGTGTGTGCTATCTTGGTATGTATAGTTAATGAGCACTGTGTGTGCTATCTTGGTATGTATAGTTAATGAGCACTGTGTGTGCTATCTTGGTATGTATAGTTAATGAGCACTGTGTGTGCTATCTTGGTATGTATAGTTAATGAGCACTGTGTGTGCTATCTTGGTATGTATAGTTAATGAGCACTGTGTGTGCTATCTTGGTATGTATAGTTAATGAGCACTGTGTGTGCTATCTTGGTATGTATAGTTAATGAGCACTGTGTGTGCTATCTTGGTATGTATAGTTAATGAGCACTGTGTGTGCTATCTTGGTATGTATAGTTAATGAGCACTGTGTGTGCTATCTTGGTATGTATAGTTAATGAGCACTGTGTGTGCTATCTTGGTATGTATAGTTAATGAGCACTGTGTGTGCTATCTTGGTATGTATAGTTAATGAGCACTGTGTGTGCTATCTTGGTATGTATAGTTAATGAGCACTGTGTGTGCTATCTTGGTATGTATAGTTAATGAGCACTGTGTGTGCTATCTTGGTATGTATAGTTAATGAGCACTGTGTGTGCTATCTTGGTATGTATAGTTAATGAGCACTGTGTGTGCTATCTTGGTATGTATAGTTAATGAGCACTGTGTGTGCTATCTTGGTATGTATAGTTACTGAGCACTGTGTGTGCTATCTTGGTATGTATAGTTACTGAGCACTGTGTGTGCTATCTTGGTATGTATAGTTACTGAGCACTGTGTGTGCTATCTTGGTATGTATAGTTACTGAGCACTGTGTGTGCTATCTTGGTATGTATAGTTACTGAGCACTGTGTGTGCTATCTTGGTATGTATAGTTACTGAGCACTGTGTGTGCTATCTTGGTATGTATAGTTACTGAGCACTGTGTGTGCTATCTTGGTATGTATAGTTACTGAGCACTGTGTGTGCTATCTTGGTATGTATAGTTACTGAGCACTGTGTGCTATCTTGGTATGTATAGTTACTGAGCACTGTGTGCTATCTTGGTATGTATAGTTACTGAGCACTGTGTGCTATCTTGGTATGTATAGTTAATGAGCGCTGTGCGTGCTATCTTGGTATGTATAGTTAATGAGCGCTGTGCGTGCTATCTTGGTATGTATAGTTAATGAGCACTGTGTGTGCGCTATCTTGGTATGTATAGTTAATGAGCGCTGTGTGTGCTATCTTGGTATGTATAGTTAATGAGCGCTGTGTGTGCTATCTTGGTATGTATAGTTAATGAGCACTGTGTGTGCTATCTTGGTATGTATAGTTAATGAGCACTGTGTGTGCTATCTTGGTATGTATAGTTAATGAGCACTGTGTGTGCTATCTTGGTATGTATAGTTAATGAGCACTGTGTGTGCTATCTTGGTATGTATAGTTAATGAGCACTGTGTGTGCTATCTTGGTATGTATAGTTAATGAGCACTGTGCGTGCTATCTTGGTATGTATAGTTAATGAGCACTGTGCGTGCTATCTTGGTATGTATAGTTAATGAGCACTGTGCGTGCTATCTTGGTATGTATAGTTAATGAGCACTGTGTGTGCTATCTTGGTATGTATAGTTAATGAGCACTGTGTGTGTCCCCCCATGTAGCCCCTCCCCCATACCCACCTCCCACGTGTAGCTCCTCCCCCATACCCACCTCCCCGTGTAGCCCCTCCCCCATACCCAGCCCCCACCTCCCCGTGTAGCCCCTCCCCCATACCCAGCACCCACCTCCCCCGTTTAGCCCATCCCCCATACCCAGCCCCACCTCCCCGTGCAGCCCCTCCCCCTTGCCGTGTAGCCCCTCCCCCATACCCAGCACCCACCTCTCCTGTCCAGCTCCTCCTTGCCGTACTGGATGTATTTTCTCAGTGATTCGATGCAGAGATTCTCCAGGTAATTCTTGTTTCTCTCCCCCTGTCTCACCTCCGGGCTGTTCCATCTCTGTGTGGTGAGCTGAGCCTGAGCTGAGAGCGGATAATAAACCCAGCGCTCGGTATCCAGAGCCAGGAAATCCTTCCCGTCATAACCGTGCTGATTATACCCCCCGATACTGCCATCATCTCTCAGCTCACAGCCGTACATGTTCTGGACAGAGTGATAACCTGCAAACACAGACACTGAGTGTGAGAGAGAGTGACAGGCGCTGAGTGTGAGGGAGAGTGACAGACACTGAGTGTGAGAGAGAGTGACAGACACTGAGTGTGAGAGAGAGTGACAGGCGCTGAGTGTGAGAGAGTGACAGACGCTGAGTGTGAGAGAGAGTGACAGACACTGAGTGTGAGAGAGAGTGACAGGCGCTGAGTGTGAGAGAGTGACAGACGCTGAGTGTGAGAGAGAGTGACAGGCGCTGAGTGTGAGAGAGTGACAGACACTGAGTGTGAGAGAGAGTGACAGACACTGAGTGTGAGAGAGAGTGACAGGCGCTGAGTGTGAGAGAGTGACAGACGCTGAGTGTGAGAGAGAGTGACAGGCGCTGAGTGTGAGAGAGAGTGACAGACGCTGAGTGTGAGAGAGAGTGACAGACGCTGAGTGTGAGTGAGAGTGACAGACGCTGAGTGTGAGAGAGAGTGACAGACGCTGAGTGTGAGGGATACCGGGAGTGTGAGTGATTCGGGTAATAACAGTGACTAAGTACTACAAGGATATGCCGAGTGTGTTATGAGTGTTAGTGACAGCTAGCAGTGCTGACATGGTGAGTGCGCCCTCATACCCTGGATCCCTCTGCACAGACACGAACTATAGTGTGATCCATGGGGGAGGGACTGGATAATATTAAGGACACCTTCCTAATTGACAAATTGACGGCACAGGTCAGGGGCACCATGAAGAAGTTTGAAAAAATCTGGGGCCCATGGATAGAGGGCAATGTAGGGGGACGGGGTCAAAGATTCCCACGAGGTGGTGGGGCTGTGGCGGCGCACTCGGCTCGCCCCGCACCCTAGACAACCAGAATACCCCCTCCCTCGCTTTCTCTGTTCTTATCACCTCGTTTCTCCCCCTCCGGGGGCTACTCCCTCTCTTCTCCCTTTTCCCCTAGTTACCTCCTTTTCCTACACTCACATTTCTCCTTTTCTACACTATGCCTACCAATGGTAATTCGACCCACTACCAGATGCAATGACTTTGGCGACATGGACTCATTGCAGGGTATTACATATACCTGGAAGAGCAAAAATTTCATGATCACATACTCATTATAGGAACGAGGCAGATGGTGGGTTTAAGATAGAGCTTCCGAAAACAAGACTGGCTCAGATTGTGTCAATGGGCTGGTATTAGTTGGTAGGCTATACTCTGTATCATACATCATGTTTTATTCCACCATTAAAAAAATCCTGGCAGGACAACACAAACGCTAACTTGTACAAATGCAGATTTTAACGCAAATACTAGATATCTCGAATGTATGTTGCATCTTTTTACTGTGTCATCACGGACCCATTGTTATATGACGATAAATTAATATGTTCATAAGCCTGTGTTAACTATGTTGTTACCTTGCCTTGTAAAAATAAAGAATAAAAAAAAAAATATATATTTTTTTTTACACAATAGAAACTTTCACGTTATTATATGTATTATGTCGCCATCTAGTGGCTAGAAATGGAACATACTACTAAAGTATCAGAATACACTCAGCATTCAAGAAACAAACTTACTATTACTCAGAGATCAGTCCATAAAGGGACACTATAGAGTCAGGAAAACAAATCGATTTTCCTGACACTATATTACCCTCAGGGTCCCCCTCCCATGGCGCTGAAAGGGTAAAACCCCTTCAGTAGCTCACCTAATTCCAGCTCCGGGCTCCCTTACCTCTCCTCCCCCGCCGACGTCAGCATCCTCGTCTGACGTCACAGGAGCCGAATGCGCATGCGGGCATTGCCGCCCGCGCATTCAAAGTGTCTGTAGGAAAGCATTTTTCAATGCTTTGCTACGGACACTCTGCGTGATTGAGGCATAATATGCCTCAATCATTGCAGATGCGCCACTAGTGGCTGTCCGGAAGACAGCCACTAGAGGCTGGCTTAATCCCAAATGTAAACATAGCAGTTTCTCTCTCCCTAGAGGGACCTGGCACCCAGACCACTTCGTTGTGTTGAAGTGTTCTGGGTGACTATAGTGTCCCTTTAACTCCTAGATCTTTAAGGAGGAATTAGAAACACAGTTACTATTACACAGAGAGCAGTCTCTGGCAGTCTGAGATCTTTTGACATAATCCTCAGTATTAATAAAGGATTTTTCTATTTTCCTCCGATATATCCAGGTAAATGAAATACAAATAGAAAAAATGTAATAAAAATGCTAATACTTGAATCAAATGTAAAAATTGCTAGTTTATTGAAAACATTCCTAAAAATCAATTAAAATATATTTAAAACTTCACATCAGACATGTTACCGCTAGTGATGTCCCGAACGATCCATTCGCTGGCGAACATAGCGTGTTCGGTCCGCCCCCTATTCGTCATCATTGAGTAAACTTTGACCCTGTACCTCACAGTCAGCAGACACATTCCAGCCAATCAGCAGCAGACCCTCCCTCCCAGACCCTCCCACCTCCATGACGAATAGGGGGCGGACCAAACATCGCGCGTGTTCGCAAGCGCGAACACGCTATGTTCGCCGGAGAACGGTTCGCGGCGAACTGTTCGGGACATCACTAGTTACCGCCATTATTGATGTCCTGTTGTACAATAACATTGGGCATTTTAAGTTATTTTATTTCTTTCTATATATGTATTAGCCCACTAATAATTTGTACTTTTTAGGTATTTCATCACTATATAACCGGAATCCTGCAGTTGGTAAAAAGAATTCGGTTTTGTAAATCCATTGCTGAATGGACAGAACCAGAAGTGCTATAAGTACTGGGTTTATAGGGACACTCCAGGCACCCAGACCACCTATGCCCATTGGAGTGCTCTGGGTGCCAACTCCCACTGCCCTTAACCCTGCAAGTGTAATTATTGCAGTTTTCAGAAACTGCAATATTTACATTGCGGGGTTAAGTCCTCCTCTAGTGGCTGTCTACTAGTTTAAAATGACTCCGGTGTTTTCATCTCTGTTTAAATTGGAGAAATAAGTTTCAATTACTTTTTAGTATTAGAACCCCCGCCCCCCCATATCCCCCTTTGTTTACTGGTTCATGGTAATGAATAAACGTAACCCTAGCGGTTTCCATGGAGACTCGATCTCTCCAGCTTTTACTATTATCATTATTATTAACCCCTTAAGACCGCAGCCAAATGTACAAGTTGTGATCCAAAAAAAACGTAAACAAAACCTGGCATTTGCGCTATATGTCTGTCCAACCGTAATTCACCTCTTTCATATTAAATGCACCCACACTTATTATATATCATTTTATTCAGGGGAAACAGGGCTTTCATTTAACATCAAATATTTAGGTATGGAACATAATTTAATATGAAAAAAATGGGAGAAAATAAGATTTTTTTTAATTTTTTTAGTTCTACGTGACATTTTAACTGTGTGTCAAAATACTGTTTGCTCTTAATGCAATACAATACACATATTTGTATTCAGCGATGTCTCACGTGTAAAACAGTACCCCCTATGTACAGGTTTTATGGTGTTTTGGGAAGTTACAGGGTCAAATATAGCGTGTTACATATTTCAGTTTTTTCACATTGAAATTCGCCAGATTGGTTACGTTGCCTTTGAGACCATATGGTAGCCCAGGAATAAGAATTACCCCCATGATGGCATACCATTTGCAAAAGTACACAACCCAAGGTATTGCAAATGGAGTATGTCCAATCTTTATTAGAAGCCACTTGGTCACAAACACTGGCCAAAGTTAGTGTTAATATTTGAAAATGCAAAAAACCAATTTGAACGCAAATTTTGGCCAGTGTTTGTGACTAAGTGGCTACTAAAAAAACTGAACATACCCTATTTGCAATACCCTGGGTTGTCTACTATTGCAAATGGTATGCCATCATGGGGATAATTTTCATTCCTGGGCTACCATACGGTCTCAAAGGCAACCTGGTGAACTTTAATGTGAAAAAACTGAAACGCAAACCTTATATTTGACTCTGTAACTTTTGAAAACACCATAAAACCTGTACATGAGGGGTACTGTTATACTCAGGAGACTTCGCTGAACACAAATATTAATGTTTCAAAACAGTAAAACCTATCACAACAATGATATCGTCAGTGTAAGTGCCATTTGTGTGTGAAAAATGCAAAAAATGTCACTGTCACTGACGATATCGTCGTTGTAATATATTTTACTGTATTGAAACACTAATATTTGTGTTCAGCGAAGTCTTCCGAGTAAAACAGTACCCCCCATGTACAGGTTTTATGGTGTCTTGGAAAGTTACAGGGTTAAATATAGTGCTAGAAAATTTAATTCCCTGAACTTTCGGCCTGGGTTGTCAGGCAGGTCCTGCAAATTGTAATTAATAAAATGACCTAATTATGTAAAATTATTACATAAATATATACGTAGAATTATTTATATATATATATATATATATATATATGTGTATGTGTGTATATATATATATATATAATTTTTTAAAATTATTTTTATGTATATATAGTGATATATACGTATATACTTATGTATATAGATATATATATTATTTCGTTCTACATGTATTTTGATATTAATATATATATTAATTTTAAAATACAGTTAGAACGAAATTACGCATGTTTATATATTTTTATCTATTTATTATTTTTTTAATTTTATTTTTTAACGTATTTATATATTTATTTTTTATTATATATAAATATATATATATATAATGAAAATTATATATATAATCAGTATCATTGAACGTGTATTTTGATATTAATATATATATATAATTATGTATATATTAATATTAAAATACACATAGACAGTGTATGTGTATTTATGTGTATGTGTGTATATGTGTATATATATATACTTAGATCATATATATATTTATTATATATATGATCTAAGTATATATAATGTTATTTTACACTGTTTTAAATTTTTTTTCTATTTTTTTCAGGCAGCAGGGGTCCTGCTATGCCGTCCATGTGATTGCAGGGTCCTCCTCGCAAGGACCTCGCGATCACATGGCCCAGGGGGGCCGAAGAGGACAGAGGGGGACTCCCTGGGCTCCTAGGTACGTCCCCCATACAGCGGGGATAAGCCTCTCCCCCCCCCCCCCCCCCCCAGCATCTCCTCTTCTCTCCCCCAGCATCTCCTCCTCCTCTTCTCTCCCCCAGCATCTCCTCCTCCTCTTCTCTCCCCCAGCATCTCCTCCTCCTCTTCTCTCCCCCAGCATCTCCTCCTCCTCTTCTCTCCCCCAGCATCTCCTCCTCCTCTTCTCTCCCCGCAGCATCTCCTCCTCCTCTTCTCTCCCCGCAGCATCTCCTCCTCCTCTTCTCTCCCCGCAGCATCTCCTCCTCCTCTTCTCTCCCCGCAGCATCTCCTCCTCCTCTTCTCTCCCCGCAGCATCTCCTCCTCCTCTTCTCTCCCCGCAGCATCTCCTCCTCCTCTTCTCTCCCCGCAGCATCTCCTCCTCCTCTTCTCTCCCCGCAGCATCTCCTCCTCCTCTTCTCTCCCCTCAGCATCTCCTCCTCCTCTTCTCTCCCCGCAGCATCTCCTCCTCCTCTTCTCTCCCCGCAGCATCTCCTCCTCCTCTTCTCTCCCCGCAGCATCTCCTCCTCCTCTTCTCTCCCCCAGATTTTCCTCTTCTCTTCCCTAGGCATCTTCCCCTCACTAGAACACTCTGTGTGCTGGCACTCAATTACGCAAGGTGCAGGTATTCGAGGCTTAACCCCACAATAGCCTCCTAATAACAATCATAAACAAATATGAATACCGCACTCAAAAAGATAATTAGGCAATAAAACTTATTGCTAATCACGCTTTAAATTCAAAATATTTATTGTATTAGTTTTAGATAAATTCATAAAGGTAATAGTATATCCTCATAGTAATACTCATTTCAAACTATATACATATATATATACACACACACAGAATCCTCCCTCATCTGTGATAAAGTTCATAATATATACACATCAATGTACAATAGGTAATGATCCAAAAAATAGAAAAATAGAAAAAACTCTGAGAAAAAATGAATTAATAATAAGAAAAAATATATGAAAAAATAGAGAAAAAAAGTGAAAAAATAGAGAAAATCTGAAAAGTAGCAAAAAGTAATAATAATGAAACGAAAAAAGTGAAAAAAAATTATAAGAAAAAATAGAAAAAATAATAATAATGCAGTCCTAACAAGGTAGTAGTCCAGAATATAGTGCACTATATATTTCACTTGATAATGGATGGATCTCACCAATGTATCAGTGGCTGTATGATGTCCATAGTAGGAGGATGCTGAAGATTGCAGATGGTAATGTCATGAAAGAGGATGAAAAGAGATGTTGGAAGTTTCCTGCTCAATATACAGCGATCACTCCGTCATCAGTGTGCTGTATGATCCGGTCAGTCAGTCAGGTCACTGGGTAATCCTTAAAATGTGCTGCTATGTAATCCGGTCAGATAGGCAGGTCCCTGGGTAGTCCAGTATATGGGCGGGTAATCCTTTGAATGGGCATGGGCTGCGCGCTCGGGACGTACATGTCCCTTCGCTGGCCCCTGTTCTCTCCGTCCTATTGAAGATGCGGATATGTGGGTTTATATGTTTTGAAATTGGCGGCTAATTTCCGCCGCGTCCATCCCGTGGACCTACTTCCGCATTCTGACGTCAGCGTGCGTCTTGCGTCATGCGTTTTTTTCAAAACAAACTTTATTGTCCATAACCATTCTACACATATAAACACCATAGTACATTAAACCACCACGCTAATTGCTTTATACTGAATAACTCCATATTATGATTTATATGAAATTAAAAAAGCATCTACAGTGGACCTAAATGGTAAATAAACTTTAATCTAGTTAAATAGTTTATACACCGTAGTGGTAATTTACATACAGAAGACAAAAATAACTAATGAGGGAAGGAGAGAAAAGACTGTCAATACGTTATTTAGCTGAACAGCATATCTTAATTGCACCATTGTAGTATATGTCAGTAATAACAACAACCGATTACTCAAAATAATACAGACTCATAAAGAACAGTAAAAATAATAATAAATAAATAAAGAACAGAAAACAATTCTTTTCAAGGAATCTCTAACTGATAACCACTAATTATAAAGATCACCTGTAACAGATGATCAAGGGTAAGAAACTGCAAAAAATCTGTAGGTATAAGCCAGTTAAACCACCAGCTATATGAAGAAGAAAAAAGGAAGAACAATTATCTTTATCATGTATAAAGGAGGGGAAAGAAAAAATTAATTAATTAAAAAATAATAAAAAAATAATTTTATGCTCCCCTATCCGCTCTTTCACTGGCCTGATATGTGGGGGAGACCATCAGGCCAGTGAAAGAGCGGATAGGGGAGCATAAAAGGAGCATTAGGGCAGCATTACAACATAATAAAGTGGAGGCTCCGGTACCCAGACATCTTAAAATGCATGGCCATAATGTAAACCAATTGAGGTTTCAAATCTTAGATAGAATCCCACCCCTACGTAGGGGGAGAGACAGACAGAAGCTCTTACTCCAGAGAAAAACCAAATGGATAAGTACCTTGGAGACCTTGTCACCATTAGGACTTAATGAAGATTACGATCTTAAACATTTCTTATAAGACGTTCATTTTTTCACTTTTGTCTGCTCTATGATTTTGTGCTCCTTACAGAGGCTCTCCTTGACCAGTCATGGTCCGGTGCTCTTTCCTGCCAACACTTTGACCCCAATAGGGTCCGCTACCTGCCAGCAGCACAGGGTCCCTCACACACATGGCCCGGGGGCACTGTGGGGCATTGTGAGACAGGTGAGTTGCATACCTATACTTTAGTGTATACGCGTTTATTATTTTTTAATTAATTAATTTTTTCTTTCCCCTCCTTTATACATGATAAAGATAATTGTTCTTCCTTTTTTCTTCTTCATATAGCTGGTGGTTTAACTGGCTTATACCTACAGATTTTTTGCAGTTTCTTACCCTTGATCATCTGTTACAGGTGAGCTTTATAATTAGTGGTTATCAGTTAGAGATTCCTTGAAAAGAATTGTTTTCTGTTCTTTATTTATTTATTATTATTTTTACTGTTCTTTATGAGTCTGTATTATTTTGAGTAATCGGTTGTTGTTATTACTGACATATACTACAATGGTGCAATTAAGATATGCTGTTCAGCTAAATAACGTATTGACAGTCTTTTCTCTCCTTCCCTCATTAGTTATTTTTGTCTTCTGTATGTAAATTACCACTACGGTGTATAAACTATTTAACTAGATTAAAGTTTATTTACCATTTAGGTCCACTGTAGATGCTTTTTTAATTTCATATAAATCATAATATGGAGTTATTCAGTATAAAGCAATTAGCGTGGTGGTTTAATGTACTATGGTGTTTATATGTGTAGAATGGTTATGGACAATAAAGTTTGTTTTGAAAAAAACGCATGACGCAAGACGCACGCTGACGTCAGAATGCGGAAGTAGGTTCACGGGATGGACACGGCGGAAATTAGCCGCCAATTTCAAAACATATAAACCCACATATCCGCATCTTCAATAGCACGGAGAGAACAGGGGCCATCGAAGGGACACGTACGTCCCGAGCGCGCAGCCCATGCCCATTCAAAGGATTACCCGCCCATATACTGGACTACCCAGGGACCTGCCTATCTGACCGGATTACATAGCAGCACATTCTAAGGATTACCCAGTGACCTGACTGACTGACCGGATCATACAGCACACTGATGACGGAGTGATCGCTGTATATTGAGCAGGAAACTTCCAACATCTCTTTTCATCCTCTTTCATGACATTACCATCTGCAATCTTCAGCATCCTCCTACTATGGACATCATACAGCCACTGATACATTGGTGAGATCCATCCATTATCAAGTGAAATATATAGTGCACTATATTCTGGACTACTACCTTGTTAGGACTGCATTATTATTATTTTTTCTATTTTTTCTATTTTTTCTTATAATTTTTTTTCACTTTTTTCGTTTCATTATTATTACTTTTTGCTACTTTTCAGATTTTCTCTATTTTTTCACTTTTTTCTCTATTTTTTCTATTTTTTCATATATTTTTTCTTATTATTAATTCATTTTTTCTCAGAGTTTTTTCTATTTTTCTATTTTTTGGATCATTACCTATTGTACATTGATGTGTATATATCATGAACTTTATCACAGATGAGGGAGGATTCTGTGTGTGTATATATATGTATATAGTTTGAAATGAGTATTACTATGAGGATATACTATTACCTTTATGAATTTATCTAAAACTAATACAATAAATATTTTGAATTTAAAGCGTGATTAGCAATAAGTTTTATTGCCTAATTATCTTTTTGAGTGCGGTATTCATATTTGTTTATGATCTTCCCCTCACTACCCCAGCATGTTTTTGGTGCGGATGGGAGGTTGAGGTCTTCCAAGGCTCCCTACCTCCTTCCCGCTGCTGTAAGGGGGTGTGGGCGCGAGGGAGCACTGACTTACGTGCTGTTCCAGCACTGCTCCCTCCGCTGATGCTGCTGGCAAAATAGGAAATTACGTCAATCAGGCGGCGCCGCCTGATTTAAGTAATTTCCTGTCTCCCGGCAGCATCAATGGAGGGAGGAGTGCTGTAACAGCACGTAAGTCAGTGCTCCCTCGCAGCCCTCCATCCCACCCACCAGTGCCACCTTAACAACATTATGGGCCCCCGGGCAAAGCAGTGCACTGGGGCCCTGCCTAAACACATCTCACAGGAATAAAAATTAAAATTATAGATAAAATTAGGCTGATATTTATTAGTATCTCCAACAAATGCAATACATAAAATACATACACACCGACACACACATTCCGTTGAATACATGCACACAGTCTGCTGCATACATGCACACACAAACATACACACAGACTGCTGAAAACTTACACACAGTCCACTATATACACACACAGACTGCTCAATACATAAAGACTGCTGAATACACACACTGCTGAATACACATACAGACAGACTGGTGAATACACACACACACACACACACAGACAGAATGCAGAGTACAGAAAGACTGACGAGTACACGCAAACTGCTGAATACATACACACACACATGCTGCATTGAGGGGTGCAGTGGATGTGTTTATGTGTACGGGTGTGGAGTGCTGTGTGTTTGTGTGGGGGGATGCTGTGTGTGTGGGGTGCTGTGTGAGAGGGTGTTGTGTGTGTGTGTGTGTGTGTGTGAAAAGGGTGCTTTGTGTGTGTGTGTGGGAGGGGGGGGAGTGCTGCAAATATATTATTGCAATTTGTATCCCCCCCCCCTTCTGCTTACCTTATGTGAAGAAGGGGGGACACATAAATCCCCGGTGGTGGTAAGAGGGACAGGTCCTGCAGCTCTTCTGTCCTCCCGCCCGATGCTGCGTGGAGCGTTGCCATGGTAACGCGCAACGCTCCACACAGATTGCTCGCGGGAGGACGGGAGAGCTGATACTCAGATCCCTCCCCCCTGCTTCCGGTCGCAGAGTAGGCGCCTGCCCGCAGGTGCCTACTCTGCATTGATGGCGAGCTATGGCCACGTGCCCACAGAGAGGTTCGCCATCATTGCCGTAGGGGGTCTAGATCCATTTTTACATTATTATTTCAATAAAGGAAAATGGATTCTTACTAGATCTGTGATTATATTGTGTTGTTCACTTTTTTGTAAGTGATTTTAAATTGATTTTAGAATTTTGTTTCAATAAATGACAATTTTTTATATTTTATTCAGATTTTAGCATTTTAATGATTTTTTTCTATGTGTATGTTTATATTCCTGGATATATTGGAAGAAAACAAAAATAATCCTTTATTAATACTGAGGATCTGTCAAAAGATCTGACTGCCAGAGACTGCTCTCTGTGTAATAGTAACTGTGTTTCTAATTCCTCCTTAAAGATCTAAGCGCTAAGGACTGCTTTCTGTGCAATATCAACTGTTTCTGATTTTATAACATGACAGGAGGCTTCGTATTTGCTTAAGTCTCTCTTTACTAGAACTCCTATTTCATCCCGTTCTCTTGCTGAGTTTGGATTTGTATATTTTTTTCTGCTGAGCCTGTCAAATCTCTGAGGGATTTCCTTCCCTGTCTCTACACTCCCCACTTCATTGCCCCCGTTTGTCTTGTTTTTCTTCTTTCTGGGAAGCCTGTATCCATTACTGCTTCATCCTAGGGGGATTCTCAGGGTACCCTTTCCCTCTCCCACTCCAGTTCTGGGATATCAATCTCTGGGGGTGACAAACTTATACTCTGGGGGCTGACCTTTCTGGGAGCCAAGCCTCCATCCCACACATGCATGTTGGTGCTCAGTGTCTGCCCTGGCTACAGCACCCAATATTGTCTGTACATTCCCTCAGGTTGGGCCCTGTTTCAGACGGCCTCTGTTTTGAGCCTCGGCCACCATAGAAGGGCCCCACCTTGCCCCTAGGATTGGTGCGGCCCTCTCACAAGCACTGCTGCTGCTGATATCGATACTAATCTCTAGTAGTAAGTGAACCTCTCTCATATCTCAACCCGATGCTGCTTGGATGTAACCTCTGAGGTATTACGGGGGAGAACCTCCCACCAGATTCTAGCTTTCCCTGGTACCCTATCGGGAAGAGCACACGCTGTTTGATCTGGCTGTCGCTGGTACAGCTCCTATGATTGGCTCGCTGTGTCAGTGCCACTGTACCTCCCTACTGGATAGACTCCTGGAGGTTTTTACTCTGAACTGGGGAGTCCCAGATATTTCAGAAACATATGCCGTTTTATATACATTGCATTGAGCAGACAATCTCACTATGCTACTATTATTTATGCCGTTATGGACATCCTACTCAGACAGCCTCTCCTATCTGACGAAGCAAGAGATGCTGATGCCTTCGAGAGCTGACATACACTTTCTCACAAGCACTATTGGAACGGGGTCGACACATATCCCCAAGTCTGGAAGTACTGGTATGCGCTATCTTCTGCTCTGCCACCCATTGCAGGTACCGACAATGATAGCTGTGTGGGTTCGATAGGGATACCCCGATTCTATCCCCACCCCATTTGTCACCTAAGGTCATAAACAACTGACCTCTGCTCATTCTACCCTCTACAGAACTTAGTTCACAAAATCTGGAAGCGCATGAAAGATGGCGAACGGTGTGCCCTAGTAAATCACTACCCTACTAGGTCACAACGACCCCAGAGTTCGACATGAGTAACAACACTGACTTCGCTGGGTCGGGGTGCAACCTTCGCTACAGTATTGATCAATACATGCGTCTGCTCAGGTTAGGCCATCCGAAGTTCTCAAACCTCGGCATGACTCCTGCCTTGGGTGGATGACATCCTGTCACAAAACTGCACCCTGGATATGTCTGTCATTAGTGAAGAGGACTTACGTTCTATATGCATACTAGGCATCGCTAAAATGTCACTGTGCACTGAACGAAGTTAGCTGTTTTTGGTTTTTTCTTTTTCGTATTGATGCCAGGATTTTAGACCTCGAGTTCATAGAACTAGGTCCCTGGACCGAGTGCCTATTCTGGTGGGTAACCAGCTTCAGAATTTCACGATTGCATGGACCTAGATGATCCGGTCAACTATACCCTATCTTCAGGCTGACGAGCGTCCCATCGGGCCCTACTCGGGTTTCCTTGATGGGGCTGAACTTCAGCTGGGTGGTACAATCCAGCCATTCGGTCTACTCCACTCCAGCCCTATATGGACCGCAGTCCCAGCGAAATCCAGACCCTGTCCAACATGAACTGATTCTGTTGCTAGTTTTCTTCTACACCATCCTTCTAGTTCAAATGTTGTTGGACGAATTTACACACTGCCATAAACCCCGGATTCTGTATACTACTGTTTCATTTCACTTCATGAATCCGGATTGCTATCACTCTTCTACGATGATGCCTTCGGACGCAAATCTCAACCTCTATTTACGCCCCCCCCCCTGCTCGTATCTCGAGGCTTCACAGTCTACCTAGGAACTCGTTCCTCACCTCGCCCCTCGGCGAGTGGGCTTGTTTTTTTTTTGTTTGAGGCACCCTTAAGAGTTCTTTGTCTACCAAAGTCCCGGGTTCCTCAATCCGCTTCGAACACTGGAGACATCTAGAGTGCGACCGGATGAAGACCATTTGGATGAAGACCATTCACCGCTTAGATCAAAGGGGAATGGATGGACTCCATTCAGTCCTGTCCCGAGCTTTCTCATGGGCTCAGATGCGGATCTTGAGGTTGGAAAACTGCGGGCACAACCCTTGGATGATCAGAGAAGCCACCTATTAGATCAAGATTCGAATACGGATGGCAGTTTCTTACGCAAGCACAAGCCGCCGGTGCCCTTCAAACGATTACGTCTGGCTGAGTATGGATTATGTGTCGACATTACTATACAGCGACCGTTTTGACGGCACTGGGCCACGGTTTCCTAAGTACAGCGACTAACAACGGATTGAGTTTCGTCCGCACTTTGAGGATCATCAACGACTGGCATCTTCTTCGACCAATCTACAGCCATATCTTGCAGTTGTAAGGTCATTTCGAGATTCATTTATTGATCTCCCGAATTATTTACCAGCGACATAAGCATTGTTCTAGTTGTTGTCTGAGCGTTAAAACAGCAAACACGAAGCCTCCTGTCAAGTTATAAAATTGTAGATTATACTAGCTTTAGTGTACCTATAATCTTAAGTTTATTAATGACAGGAGGCGAGTATTTCCCTCCCATTTTTCATCCCTCCCTTGTTTGGTTCGTTGCCAGTAGTTTGGGTAATCAGGTATGTATACAACTCTTTTTCTTCTTGCTCCCTGTTGCTCCTTCATGTTACCACTACTTACTTAAAGGTTGGGGTCTCTGTATATTTCGGTAATATTGGTTGATACACAAGGGGTCTGCATGTTTTATCCAGAGTACATTTCATTATCTGTCCAGTCCTTTCGATTCGTTTTTTCTGTCGTTTCAGTTTACATTGCGTCCGTGGTCCCAGGCTTGACGTTTCTTCTCGGATAGAGGACGTTGTTGCATTTATTGGATTCTAGGACTTCGGTTTCTCTTCAGTGTTTTTCTGCCTTTTTATTTCAGTTTTGTCGCAGCTTGAAAGAGTAAGTTATGTGTGGAGAGAGCTTTATTGTATCGAACTTTTTCTTATTGGTTGGTTTTTCTCTATGTTAATGTTCTGCTGTGGAGCTCTAGTAAAGAGAGACTTAAGCAAATACTCGCCTCCTGTCATTAATACAATTAAGATTATAGGTACACTAAAGCTAGTGTAATCTACAATTCCTCCTTAATTCTGCGGTTTCCTGCTAAAGTAGTTGCAGCAATTCTGTTTTTCATTTTTTAACACCCTGATTAACTTTGGAAGTGCCATGAGTGATGCTGACATGGATTAGCCAGGAAAAGAGAACATTTTATAATTCATTCTATGTTTCTATTGATGTTCCAGGAGGGATAAGTCAAATGGAAAATGATTTAGAGAAATGGTCAGTTGTGGCATCTGACATTTAATGTTGATAAGTGCAAGATAATGCATCTTGGACGTAAAAACCCAAGAGCAGAGTATAGGATATTTGATACTCTACTAACCTCAACATCTGAGGAAAGGAATTTAGGAGTAATTATTTTAGATGACTTAAAGGTAGACAGACAATGTAATAGAGCAGCAGGAATGCTAGCAGAATGCTTGGTTGTATAGGGAGAGGTATTAGCAGTAGAAAGAGGGAAGTGCTCATGCCATTATACAGAACACTGGTGAGACCTCACTTGGCGTATTGTACGCAGTACTGGAGACCGTATCTTCAGAAGGATATTGATACCTTAGAGAGAGTTCAGAGAAGGGCTACTAAACTGGTTCATGGATTGCAGGATAAAACTTAAATACATAAAGGGAATCAACACAGTAAAGGAGGAAACTATATTTAAAAGAAGGAGAACTACCACAACAAGAGGACATAGTCTTAAATTAGAGGGGCAAAAGTTTAAAAATAATATCAGGAAGTATTACTTTACTGAGAGTGTAGTGGATGCATGGAATAGCCTTCCAGCTGAAGTGGTAGAGGTTATCAAAATGAGGGAGTTTAAGCATTTGTGGGATAGGCATAAGGCTTTCCTAGACTTAAGAGAAGGCCAGGGACTAATTAAAAGTATTTTGAAATATTGAGCAGACTAGATGGGCCGAATAGTTCTTATCTACCGTCACATTCTATGTTTCTTTGTTTTTATTTATTTTTTTGTGCATACAAAAGAGAAAGTAAGTATTTAGCAAACCAGAGAGGGGGAGAAGAGACACCAAAACAAGTCTCTTTTTATCAACTCCCTACTCGGGGCTAATACATAGAGAGCAACCCATGGACACTAAAGTATCGTGAACTAAAATATAACTTTTAATAAAAAACTTAAAAAATATCCTAAGTATAAACGTGAGAAAAAATTGTAAATAAAATTCTAAATTTGATAAAGCTGTGATCAGCAGCCCATCAATTTATAACAGGAGAGGTAATATAGCCTCGAGTCTAAAACGCCACTAGGGTGAATTAAACTAGGAGTGGAATCAGCAAAGATTAGCTAAATGGAGATTGCATTGCTGCTGTGAGACACAATGTCTTTACCTCCCGTATATTGGCATAGCACAAACGTCAAATTAGAAAACCACCCCGAAATGAAACTTCCCCACTGCTGCACACAAAAAAAATCCCTGCAGCTAAGAGAAAGCTAAAAAATTATAATAACAGCTACTTGTCTGCTGGAGCTCGTAGTACAACTAAAGTCTAAGTGGAGAGACCAGTGTAAAGGATCAGTATACACTGATGTCTGTACCCTCACTGTCTGGTAAGTCAAACGTTAACTCCTAATAGCTGAACATTCTAACGGTCAAGGCTAAATAAATAGCAAGTACAACTTAGTCGGTCTGAACTTAAGCTAGTAATAGAGCTGGAGCGATCCATAGGAGGTCTATCTGTCTGTCCCTTAAGTAAAACTCCATATCTAGCTAGTTACTGCTTGTCCCGACGCGCGTTTCGCCGATAGCTCGGCTCGTCCAGGGGAACCGGGTTAAGACCCATCAATGGTTTAAATATCCCGCCCTCTCTTCCTATTGGCTGGAAATTATCATTAGCCACTATGGAGAGGGGAGGGACTACGAACGGAAGAAAATTAACTCTTAATGGCCGGGTTAGAAGCGGCCCATGTCTTATTATAAAAAATCAATGAAGAAACACATCTGGCAAGTATAAAGACATTTGGGACAAGTTTAAATATAATATCCTAAAAATGAAAATCATTATGCAGTCCATGACTAGGTCAAAAGACCCATACTGCATATCGCAAAAACGAGTTATGATAATAACAATTCGTATTATAGTCAGTAACTACAGTGGTATTAGACTGCAACATTGTGCTAAGGAAGTAATAGGTATAACACTGTAAATCATTTCAGAGAATGTTACATATATGATCAAATGAACTAGGTAAATTCATTGACTGAGAAAAATTAAACTTAAAGAATGTATACATGTGGAAGGTTGTTTCTGAATCACCTTCTGTAGAATATATTGTACACAAATCAGGTATGTCATAAGGGGTTCTTCAGAAAGCTAAGTGCACTTCACCAATTGTAATCGCCATGTGAAAGTGTCAAGTGCTTAAACAGTCCTGAAAAAAGAAAATGTAAAAAATATATATATAATAAAAATAAAAAAATAAATAAATAGTTCTCCTACATTACGAGTGTATAAATGGGGTGAAATTAAATTCTTCATTAAGTCCTTTCGGATATAATGTCTGAAAGAGGTAGATCCAACGGGATTCTGCCTTTAACAAAGCAATGTTGATGTCTCCTTTCCGGTGATTTAAAGAAAGTTTTTGTAACACCTGGAATTTTAACACCTCTGGTTTGGAAGCATGATTGGTTCTTACATGTTTTGCAATCGGGGTTTCAATATGTACATTGGTAATGGAATTCACGTGCTGTAGAATTCTCCTACGTAGCTGTTGGTAGGTTTTGCCTATGTACTGTAGTCCACATTCACAGGTTATAATGTAAATGACATTGGTGGAACTACAGTTGACAAAGGCATTGATAATTGTCCCTTTTCGGGTTCTCTTATTCAGGACAGATTTTGTAGGTAGTATAAAACTACATGCCTTACAGTGGCCACATCTGTATAGCCCATTGGTTGACTGAAGCCACGTGCGAGTCGGGGGTGTCTTTGAGATAGGTTTAAAATGGCTATGTGTTAGAATATCCCCTAAATTCCTCGCTCGTCTATATGTCATCGAAGGTTGTTTAGTAAGAGTTTTATTCAAACTGGTATCGTACTGCAGTACCGGCCAATTTCTGCTGAGTACTTGTTGTGCTATGTTCCAGTGTTTGTCATATGTACCAATAAATCTTGTCACGCTAGGAGTTCTGGAGAGTTCTCTAGGTGGTCTATGCAGACTCTCCGATCTGTCCACCACTTGGGTTCTTTGGTAAGCTTTTTTTAAAATTCTATTGGGATAGCCTATTGACTTAAATCTCATTTTAAGTCCTTTGGCTTCCTGCTCAAAGTCTTCTTGGTTGGAACAGTTTCTCTTAGCTCTCAGATATTGGCCATAAGGTATGTTGGCTTTAAGATGGTGTGGATGGTAGCTCTGCCAGTGCAGGAGGCTGTTTGTGGCCGTTGGTTTCCTAAATAATGAGGTACTTACATCTCCATTCTCATGTATATTTATATTTAAATCCAAGAAAACCAAATGTTTCTCGTCTATAACATGAGTGAGTTTGAGATTAATTTCATTCTGATTGAGTTGTTCTACCATCTCTTCAAATTGTGAAAAAGAACCTGACCAAAAGATCAGGATATCATCTATATAACGATACAATTTGTGTATAGATGGGACAAAATTCAAGTTAGACATATTGAACACCATAGTCTCCTCCCACCACCCCAAGAATAGATTAGCGTAACTGGGTGCACAAGATGAGCCCATGGCTGTGCCCCTGGTCTGTAAATAGTATTTCCCATTGTAGGTGAAATAGTTATGCGTTAACACAAATCTAAGTAGGGTCAGAATAAAGGCTTGTTCCTGTTCTTTGAGTGTTCCCGATTTTTCCAAAAAGTAAGCTACTCCAGCCAAGCCCTTCTCGTGTGGGATATTGTTATATAGCGCCACTACGTCAAGACTAGCTATAGACGTATAAGGTGGCACCGTTAGGTTTTCCAAGACGAGAAGGGTCTGCTTGGTATCCCGTATATAGGAACTGAGTTCCTGTACCATTGGTTTCAGTACATTATCAAGGAAAATACTCGCTCTCTCAGTCAGACTATGATTTCCAGAGACAATTGGTCTCCCCGGAGGTTTGCACATATCCTTGTGCACCTTGGGGAGACAGTAAAAAGTAGCTATGGTTATATTTGATTGAGAAACAATGTATCTGAATTCATTTTGTGTAATTATTTTTTCTGTTAGGGCTGACTGAGCAAGTTGTTGTAGTTCCTTGAAGAAGATCGTAGTAGGGTCTTCTTTGAGTAATTGATAGGCAGATGTGTCAGACAAATGTGCCATACACATTTCCATGTATTGTTCGCTCTGCATGAGGACAATATTTCCCCCTTTGTCAGAGGATTTTATTATAATATTGTCTTGTTGTTTAAGTTCAAAAAAGATAAAAAGAGACTTGTTTTGGTGTCTCTTCTCCCCCTCTCTGGTTTGCTAAATACTTACTTTCTCTTTTGTGTTCATTTCGTATAGGGGTTACCCCCCACCAATAACTATAGCAACCTGACAAACTCTCTCTACTCGTTGTTCTCTTTTTGTGTATTTTTTTGTGCATAGGAATACAAAGAATCATTGAGTGCCACAACAGCTTTCACAAGAGGATCATTCAGCATGGGGAAACAAATCATATAATGTCATAAACATTGGATGATGTTATGTTATTTGACATTTAGATTATGCTGCACAATTTTATATTAAAATGAAGATCCGGCTAGACTCACATGTCTAAGTGTATGGCATCAGCAAAATATTCAATCGTAGAAGATATTCTAGACGCGGTGAACATTATATAAGTGTGAGTGTGGATGAACATGCTAGGTTAACTCTTTAGCTTTAATGGCTATCCAACGATAAGATTAAAACTTATGCTAGAGAAAACAAATGGTGCCACTGGTTATGAACTGCTCTAACTGTAGGAGTATGAATATGCTGCAGGCCTAGAGATTCACAGCTGCACTTTTAAAATCTGAGTTGCATTGAATCTGTGGACTGTTCATACTGCTGGATGCCTGTGGCTGGATGGCTCCTGGTACAGAGGTTAGACTGTCCGATGGGCCGTGGAGGGGCTCTCCACCAGCTCCGATCACAGATATAAATATGCGTTGTGTCTCCATGAATCCTGCCAGGAGCAGTGCTTCTAGTCAGGCTTGTTGCCCGCTGTTGGCCCTGCTGCGTGGGAACCCTCTAGGGCAGGGGTGTCAAACTCAAATTCATCGGGGGCCGCATCAGCAGTTTGGTCACCCTCAAAGGGCCGGTTGTATCTGTAGGACTTTATTATCATAAATTATTGTCACTGCATTCAATTATTACTGTTTTTTGTAATAATGTAAGTAATAACTAGCTCTGAAAGCAGAAACATAGTCAGAATAATGGCAAGTAGATATTCAAATGTACAATTATTGTACAATTTATTGAAAAATGATTTTTGGTAACAGACAGTAATTTATTTATTTTTTAAACATACAAATATTGCCAAACACTGTTTATTACACATATGGCAAACACAAGGCATTAACTTTTTTTTAACTTTTCTGACTAGATGGCTGACATCGTTTTCCTGAGGTCAGTCCATCGATGTCTGGCGTTAGGTCTTGTGCTGTACTCACACTCAGTAACAGACAAACACACTCACTAACAGACACACACTCACTCACTAGCAGACACAAACTAGCAGACACACACTCACAGGCAGACACTAACAGACACACACACTAACAGACACACACACTAACAGACACACACACTAACAGACACACTCACACTCAGTAACAGACAAACACACTCACTAACAGACACACACTAACAGACACACACTCACTCACTAGCAGACACACACACTCACTAACATACACACACTCACAGGCAAACAGACACACACAGTCAGACACACACACTAACAGACACACACACTCACAGGCAAACACACTAACAGACACACACACTCACAGGCAAACACACTAACAGACACACACACACACTCACCCACATTAACACATTTTTTAAAATGTATTTAAATCCCCCCCCCCAGCCTCCTTACCTTTGGGAATGCTGGGGGGGGGATGTCTCTTCCTCCCTGGTGGTCCAGTGGCTGCTGGGCGAGCGGCACTGGCTGGCGGGCGGGCGGCTGGCGAGGGAGCACTTCCTCTGAGCTGTCTGCTCAGCTCCCTCGCGCACCTCAGAGTGAGGCTGGGAGCCGGAATATGACATATATTTTTTGCCGCCCCCTGGAAAATGCCACCCAAGGAAAATGCCTTGTTTGCCTCGCGGCTAATACGCCCCTGGGCTACACGCGCCACATGACGAGGTCTGGCGGCCCGGATTCGGCCCGCGGGCCTTGTGTTTGACACCCGTGCTCTAGGGGGTTGGGGTGCGCTTGCAGATATAGCCCCCTCTGGAGCGCCAAGTGAGGACTGGTTTACCGTACTGGTGTGTCCACCTCCGCCGCTTCACTGCCTGTGCTGTGGTTTTAAGTGGTCGTGGGAACTCTGCTGAATCCCGACTGCCCGGCACCGTGAGCTGGGCTGTTATGCTCAGGTCCTTGGTTAAAGTATTCACTGCTCTGTTGCTTATCTTGTTCCAGAACCTGTTGCACAGACAATCGAATGCCAGCATGAACAGGCAGCATTAGGCTTGTATGTGACGGGGTTCTCCACTCGATGTCGGCCATCTTATTGAGTAGGCCTCAGGCATGCAACGTGCGTGTGGTCGGGAAAGTCCGTGTAAGCGGGACAAGGAGCACACCATGGGGACCGGGATAACATGAGACTGGAACAGACTGCAGCAGAGGATCGGCTGCCTCCTCCGCCCTCAATCCGCTTGTAGGCCCCAATACAGTCCAGCGCGGTCAGCACCCGCGTGAGCCGACAAAACCCAAGCTAGGTACAGAGCAAAGTATTTCTCTAGTAGTGAGAGATGTGTCAGGCGACATTTAGAGTAACTGCAGTATTGTGGGCTAAAGCTGAGGAGCTCCAGCCATGTGCGACATACTGGTTGGCTGTCAGGCTCCGCCCCCAAGAGAAAATTTTAATAAACAGATTCTGTAATTTTGGAGGACCCTTTTATATATACAGTATTTTAATTTAATTTTTCCTGGCCTATTAGCTGAGAGGGAGGAGCTTAATCCACGAGTGATGCTGGCAGGAAAAGGAAATTATGGTAAATTGTTTTCAAACTTTTCTTTTATACTGCCAGAGGAAGTGAACTGATTGGTCAGGTAGTAAATGGCTGACTCCACCCATTAGTAACTGGCCAATGAGGATCTTAGAATGAGTAGAACATTTATTGGCAGTTTTTATAACTAAACCAATCATGTTGAGGCTGACATGATTACCAGACCACCTGCGACACTGTATCTGTTATTTACAGAGAATCAAATAGTAGAAAATAATAAAGGAAAACAAACAGTTCAGCTTGTTTGTTTTCTATAAATTAAATATTACTTTTATGTAAATACTTTCTTCCTTTTATTTATTCTTTTATATACTTTATTGACTGTAGTTGTTAAATCTCAGTTAAACATTATGCTTTAATTTCCATTCTACATTCTCTGTATTAAATACCCAATCACAAAGTGCCCCTGTAAACCCCTCCCCTCACATTGGATAGAGCTGTGAGATCCAGCATGGATTCCAGGACACACATCACTGATATAGAGAATAGTTCTGTACTGTAATATATAGAATGCAAACAATGCAGAAACCAGATCCTGCACCATATGAATGCCACATACGGCAGGACGGCACTTTTCATGCATTGCTTGTGAATATGAAAAGAGACGCATCCATTCTGTCCCCACCTACCAGTATTGTAACATGGCCGAACAGATGCTCTGCATGTATCCTGTCTGTTACTGAGAGAAGTATATCACATCTCGTTATATCCTGCTCTGTCAGCACTCTGCAGGCTGATCAGAATTCCAATGACAGACAGATAAGCAAACCGAGCATCTCCCGCCGTGCTCCTTGGGTACCCTACCATAGGTGACAATATGGAGACATAGACTGTGTTTTTATTCTTTTATCCTTTTCATTAAAGTAACTGGGGTCCAACAGTTTCCCAGTTGGCGTGCATTTTTTCACTTTATTTTTTCTTATTTCATGCTTGTTTGGCCTTATTTCAGGCCTCGTACTTTGCTTTTCCCTTGTTCTGGCAGAGCTGCTCTGGTGGCCATGGCTCTCACTTACGTGTGTTATTGCTAGGCCTCCTCTCCCTCATACTTGATGCGGTTAGGACTACTTAGACTGGTGTAATTTTCATGACCTAAATGAAAATTTAATTTCTCAGCCAACTCTCAGTTTCTAGATTCTCAGGGTCTCGTGCAAACACCCCTGGAAAGGGAACAGGCTTCCACCAGTAAAGGCAAAGCACCTGCTAAAACACCTGACTGCATTCAGGCCTCTGCCTTCCTTCAACAGAGATCATTAGACCCTTTAGTAGGCTCAACTTATTACGACTTCCAGGTCATAGATGAGTACTGCGCAGGTTGTTCGGATGACAATCTTCCCAACAGGATCATGTCCTTCACATTTCATAAAATAATCGTTTGTTTTACATTTTGAACCAAATTCTAGATATTAATTTCCCCTTTAAAGTCCCAAGACCACAGATGTTCTACTAGTTATCCCTTGATCAACCCTAGGATTATTAGACATTCACGCTGAGCAGAATGGGCACCACCAGATCCTCTCTCTCAGTTCTGCAAGTTGCAGCTACATAAAGCACTAGAGAAGGAGATACGGGCCAAACTAAGGTAGCACTTACATTTGAATTTGACCCCATCCTGTAACGTTTTTGCACAGATTGGGCCTAAAAGCTGCACAACATAAATTAGATATTGCATGGCCTCTTATACAGATTTTAATCATTGCGTCCAAGGCCTTGGCATATGAACCATTGATCCCAACATGTTGCAAGAATGGGCTAAGCGTGCACTTTGCCTTTTGGGAAATGCAAATGTTGTGATTTCCACGGAAAGATGCAAGACCACTCTATATAAGGATTGATGCCAAGTTAGCAGATCTGACATCTAAAGAACTCGGTCCTGACGCAAATGGGCTAAGTTTTGTGGATACATTCATAAAAGATATAAACGCCTGTCTCCATATTCACATCCTTAAACAAAGTCCAGTCATCCCTCTAAAGTTTTCCACTCACAGCAATTTTCTGTCTCCACGAGTCCGAGCTACCAGCAGAGCAGCCTTCACTGGCTACAGGCCTCGCCCCACTGGTTTCTGGACTCTGGGTAATGCCGGATATTACCACAGACAACCATTTCCTAAAAAATTCATCAGAGGACGTGTGTCTGCTTCACTCTGCGGCTGACCTGCTTCAGGAAAACAGACCTTTCCTTTTCTCATGCTCCTATTACAGGCCGTTTAACGCATTTTTTCCAACAGTGGTCGGTGCTCACACAAGATCCATAGATTCTTCTAGATTTCAGATCAATGTCTCATCCAATCCACTACAGAGTGCTCTTTCTGCGGTGCTATGGATGAACAAAGTGGACACTTCAACGCTCCATTCTGAACTCTGCAATCTCATAGCCAGAGGTGTAATCGAACAATATCCTTTTCCACCTTATTTTTATCAGCAGCATTTTTAGTCCACAAAAAAAAAAAAAAAAAAGTGTGGTAAATTTAGTCTGATTTTCAATCTATGGGACCTGAACCAATTCATCATATATCACCACTTCAAAATGGAGGGCATCCATGTTTTACATGACCTAATCTGTTAGGAAGATTGGTTCTCCCACCTCGACCTCAAGGAAGCCTACCTCATAGTACCTGTAGCATATACATAGTTTAACTTTCTTCAATTCCGATGGCAACAGGTACTCTGGCAGTTCACCTGCCTCCCTTTTGGTCTCTGTTCCGCTCCTTTTGCTTGGATTGGAATCTTTCCGTTTGGGCGGAATATCTTCTTGGCCCAGACAATCTTGTCGCAGACTGGTTCTCTCATCATTGAAGAGATTAGAGTGATCGACAACTGGATCCTCACTTATTCCACCATTTGAATCTGTTCTGCGGCCTCACTAACGCTGGACCTCTTGAATCATCAGACTGATGCATTCTTTAGCTGGCTTCCAGGTCCGCTCTCTCTAGTAGGTAATACCTTTCTGCAAACCTGGCCGAAGGACAGAGTATACTCCTTCCCTCCTTTCTCCATGATACCTTGTACTCTGCAACACCTCAAGACACAAAATAGTTATCATAAATTCTTTAGGGCGGGTCCAACCTTTGAATCCCACTCTCCTAGCGATGTCGGTGGATTTCTGTTGCTACTAGCCTGTGACCTTCTCCAAGACCCAACAGGTAACTTTTGTCTTCTTGCCCTTCAAGGTCATCTTCGTCTCATGGTCTGGACCGTTTCGGGGGATCTTGGAATGTCTGAACTGTCGGATACTACAATGGAATACATGGGCTCCAGGAACCAGTCTAACCAGGTGTTTAATTCTATAATTTGCTTATTTAATATTTTGACATTTTATCGTGATAATCCTTTGATTTCTATTACTGTTCAGATCGTCCTGTTACATGAGATCGCTCTGTTTGATTGTATAACTGTTGTATCTTAGTCCCAGGGATGATACTCTCACAGTGTTTTTCTTCTCTTCCGGTGTGAAGATTATCATTTGCTTCTCCTACCGTCTTCATGGCCATCACCGTTCATCTCTTCTGTTATTGGTTATCTGTTAAGATTCCTTCTGTCGGCTGCATCAAGAAAGAGGATTTGGGAGGAATTTCACAGCCCTATATGATATCTGATATAGATTCTGATTTTTTTGAATTTCTGTTCATTTACTTTTAACTGTTTCTTTGCTGCTGAAAGGTTTTCAATAAAGTAGGTGAAGCAAATATTCACTTTCTGTCTTTAATAAAATGTAGAAATTTCGGTCTCTGAAGCTAGAATAATCTCTACTTGGTAGTGGAGACACAAACTGTATCAGTTCTCTCTCTCACAAAGTGTAAGGAGAAAGAGAGTCAGAGTTGCCATAAAGATCAGGTCATCCTATTTACGCTGCCAGGCACTGGACTACCCTGAGCGGAGATCATCATTTAATACTAAAAAAAAAAAAAACAACAACAAAAACCCACAGAATTGTTCCCTACTTAAATATTGAAAACAAGAAAGACTGAGCTAGACATCAGAAAATACTCCTAATAAGGGTTTATCCTCAAATAGAAATCAACAAAATAAACCAGAGCTGGAGAGTTAACTAAAAACTGGGAAAACGAAAATCCATAACATTAGTTAAAACTTTACTTTTATGTACAAATTCCATAAAATCGAAGAAAAAAAATATTGATCTAGGAGAGTATCACCTAAAGGGTGACATGAAAGGAAAAACTCCTTATAACATATATATCGGTTTACCCTGGTGTCAAACACCCTCCTACTAAATGGATGGATAGAATATATCTGCTAAATGCAGAAAGGGCCAATCTCAATATGGATGGAATACCCAGAATACTCAGAAGGTCCCAATAAAAGGGGGATATCACCTAAACAAAATTATCTAAAGAAAAACTAAAATGCTCATAGTCTGAATTAAAATAACTTTGCGTCAGGTAGAGAAGTTGTTAAATGAGACGATTATATCTTATATATAATAAATGTTACAGTAAAACATGTCACAAATCCATCCGCTGTTACAAACTTCACAGGGGAAATCTGAATTAATATCTGTAAATGGGAGATGGAGGAAAAATGGTGAAACCAATTTATTCAAACACTTACTGGTTTGCTGGTAGTTATTCACCCACAATGTGTGACAGTCAGAGAATGAAATAGAAACTATAATGAAAGCATTATAGTGCATGCAGATTGGGACAAATTATTGTCTGAATATAATCTGCTAAGTAATCACATAATACTGAATTATGGACCTCACAGAGAGAGGGAGATTATATCATATTAGCAGCAGAGATGAACTGTGTACAAGCCCAAGGTAGTATCGTCACAGCATCTCTAATACTTGGATAACATAGCAGTCAGATATACATCGATCTAATTGTAAGGACCTCTGTTCTGTGTGTTTTTATATATATTTTTTTTATCTAATCCTTATTCTTACATTAGTTCCAGCAATATGCACTGTGTAGATAGACTCAGCTATCTCCTATCAGGGATCGCTTAGCTTCAGTTTGTAATACAGTTTAATTAAATAACACTATCCAATATTTATAGTGAGGATATTTCTCCATCTAAGTGTAACAAATGGCAAACTGCTATTGTATCAGTTTATGAAATGTTTAAAATGCTTGCTTTTTCATATGAAGCAGAAATCTTTCATTAGATGATATAGGGAACCCTCAGCCCCTGACATGTTTCGACACAAGGCTCATCAGAGGGGAAGAGGTGTTATGTCTGATTCAGTTAAAGGAACACTATAGTCACCTAAATTACTTTAGCTAAATAAAGCAGTTTTAGTGTATAGATCATTCCCCTGCAATTTCACTGCTCAATTCACTGTCATTTAGGAGTTAAATTACTTTGTTTCTGTTTATGCAGCCCTAGCCACACCTCCCCTGGCTATGATTGACACAGCCAGCATGAAAAAAAAAAACTGGTTTCACTTTCAAAACAGATGTAATTTACCTTAAAGGACCACTATAGGCACTCAGACCACTTCAGCTTAATGAAGTGGTCTGGGTGCCTGGTCCAGCTAGGGTTAATCCTTTTTTCTATAAACATAGCACTTTCAGAGAAACTGCTATGTTTATATTTGGGTTAATCCAACCTCTAGTGGCTGTCTCATTGACAGCCGCTAGAAGCGCTTGCGTGCTTCTCACTGTGAAAATCACAGTGAGAAGACGCCATTGTAAATGCTTTCCTATGAGACTGGCTGAATGCGCGCGCGGCTCTTGCACTTTCCATCTCCAGCCATAGAGAAACTGACTTTAAATTCACCTCATTGAAAAGGACTCCAGAGAGAATCCAGATTTATCTACAATTTAAAACGATGGTACCCAATGGTCTAATCGACGAATTTAACTTCACCCCATTTATTCAGCGTTCATTTCAGAATCCAGCATTATTTCATTATGTTTGTCTCTTACACAATCGTTACTAACGAGATAAATGACACCATATTATTATTATTATTCTAATCCAATAGATATTACTAAACATACATGACATTCTCTGTGTTCTATGTGCACATCACCTTATCATGTATCATTCTGTAACTAAATGGTTAATTACTACATGCATTGTCACATTACCTTATCATGTATCATTCTGTAACTAAATGGTTAATTACTACATGCAGTGCCACATCACCTTATCATGTATCATTCCGTAACTAAATGGTTAATTACTACATGCAGTGCCACATTACCTTATCATGTATCATTCCGTAACTAAATGGTTAATTACTACATGCAGCACTTATAAGATACCACTATAGCTGGCATGTTTCCACCTGACTGGCTTTGTCCAGTCTTAACAATAAATAATCCTCTTATTTCTATTCACATATAATTATATACTGACTTTCCTCTTCTTACTGATCGCACTATTGGCTTACTTACCTGTCAGTCATTCCCTCCTCTGCTGTGATTGGACGGCTTTTACCCAATCATATATTTAAAACCTCTTTCATTAGAGGCTCATTTCCCCCTGAAGAGCTGCCTAAGCGGCGAAACGTGCGAAACTTCACCTGATTACTCCGAGATCTTCTCCTTCTCACAGGTGCCCTTGGAGACACAGCTTAGTAAATCCCTGCAGATTATATGATCTGAGCGATTGTAGCGTTACTCACCTTTTCCAGGGGCCGGCCGCGGTCCTCTCTTCGAGCCGCGCGCGGCTCATCCGACTGCCTTAATAGGAAGGCGGGCAGTGACCGCGAGAAGCGGTCACGTGTCCCGCCTGAATCTAAGAGCGCGCCGCGAGTCTCGGGCGCGCTCTTAAAGAGACAGTGGGAGCCTAAATTGCCAAAAGGCTCTCATTGGCCCCTGTCATGCCACACACCCCATACACTTACCTTTTGGGGGTGTGGATATGACAGGAGCCAATCACATTAGTTTAGATGCTACATATACTTACCCTTTTCCCTTAGTTCCTTGCACTATCGTGGTTTCTGCTACAGTTCCCTTTAGCGCTTGTGGTGTTCAGTTGTGTTCCTCCGTATTTGACCTTGGCTTTGTATTCTGACTTCGTTTTCGCTTTATCCTTATCTGTTCTGTTTGCCGGCTTGCTGTTTCCTGTGTACCAGACCCCGGCTAGTCCTAGTTTACGCTGTCTCTTTGTGCCCTTGACCTCGGATCGTTCCTGACTCTGTACTTCTCCTATACACGTCGAGTCCGGCCACTCTAAGGACCGGTAGACGTATCTTCCCTCTGTGTTGTCTTCTGTTTAGCTGGATCCTGCGTGTTGGGGTATAATCTCGTTACAGCGATAAAATCATGTATGGTTCTTTCCTGTCACTAACTGCCGAATTATAATCTAACCGATATCGTACACATAGTGATCTCCTTACCAGAACTTTATATATGTTCCAGCCAATTGTCCTCTTTAGGAGTTAACTCTTTATTTCCACTCTGTGTATGTATATATATATATATATATATATATATCCTATTCTCTTATCATTAAAAGTTAAGTTTTATATACCTCCTTTGTCATTCCTGGGCAATTTATCATTCTCAAAACAAAGGATCTGTGTTATATAAAAAGGCGCTTAGTTGTGATGTATATATAGCACAAGCAGCTCAACACACATGCAGGTATCTCAATCCTACACAAATAGATACAAAGAAGGGGTGAACTTGGTGGATAGTACCACCACAAAAAGATTACTCAGTGGAGCGCTAGATTCAATATCTTACCCCTGAAAGCAATTGGGTGAATCAAATATCACTTGTATATGACAGTAGGTATGGTGAAGAGCCTGGAGATAGGCTCAAATCACAACAGCCTGGGTATATATGGTTATACCAAACCTCCTCCGGATATACATCTCACGGATGTGTAGATATGTGGAGAGAAAGCATAAAATACCCTAGTGCAGATATGTATATACTGGGTAGCCATCAAGAGCAACAGTGAGCAACAGTGCATGAAATGTGTTCACCTGAATTAGAGCCTGTTGTACTTGGTGTCACGGCAAGGGTGCATTATTTAGTATTACACTGAAATATTATCCTTTAATGTAATTTGTGTAGTAAATGGCACAAATTACAGAGATGTTATTGCTGAGGTCAACAGGGGTTACATCTTTTGAAGCTGGGACCCCCACAGAGGTCAGATGACAGAAGGGGTAGTATGAATGGCATAGGAATGTGAAAAGGATTTTACTATATGGACGGGAAGTGAGGTTCTACACTTGGAAAAAGTCTGAATGTCTCTTCATCCATTTGGCATGTACCTTGTAAAGGATAGTTCAAGCATTTGATATGGTAACGGGATTAGTTTCATGAAGATCCTTGTGTTCCAATATCTTATCCAAGTGAAACATTAATACTTACCCACAGGTTAATAATTAAGCCTCATTTTTATTATATTTGGAATGGGACAAGCCCAATCTCTTAATTAAGCCTAAACATGAGTTGCACAACTTAAACCGTGTGGCAGGAGTTGTGATGTATGTCCTATTGGATCGTGGGCGGGGCGTGCAACATGTCTATGGAATGGGAAAACAATAACAAATTCATAGAGGCAATTATTATTTCTGTGGCAAGTACAGTAGAGGAGATAAAACCAAAAGTTTATATTTGGCTTGTTGTTTCTGGAACAAAGGAGGTGGTCACTTGGAATCACTATAGGTACGCCCCTGGGTGAGTTGTGATAATTCCACCTGTGATCCTGAAGGGTGGTGGTGTACTTGCTTGGGGCCAAGATCTAATTTTGAGTGAGTCACCATCTTTCCTTGCCAGAGACCCCCTGGACCAAAGTTGTACTTTGAAAAAACCTAAGTGTGTAATTAGGACTTCTGCATTTTATCCTTTTTGTTTTTATCTGTTATTGGTGTAAATAATTTGTTTACCATATATTTTTATACAGTATGCACTGTGACCATTTTTTGCTCATAATAAACATTCATTTATTAAGTTCTACCTTTGTCTGGTTAAGAATCACGTTACCTGAAGAGACTAGTTAGTATTTTTGTAATTACATAGATATTGTGCTAAGTGATATTTTGTGGGTTTTTATTGTTGATTTACCTGGGGGACCAAGGCACCCCATTTATAAATTGTCTTGGTGGTGGCAGCGTTAAGATAGTAATAGTTATATTATTATGTTTAAGTTTGGGTGGTGTTAAAAGGGGGATTTTGTCATTATTTCCAGTCTAGTGCAGACAAATAGTGAACTTTAACCCTTTCACCACCACAACTACGTCACGCACACTCTTGGAGTAGGGTGCGTTCGTGACACTTGGCTCTATGTATAAACACCAATGTACCTTTAAGGGAGGCACTACCCCTCTTTAGTCAGGATACAGGATCGATCGAGAAAGCCCTACCGGCGAAACACGTCTCGGAGCACCTTGGAAGACCTCCACATTGATTTTATATTGGTATTTGTCCATTGTGGGTTTTTAATTTATACTTTCTTGTAATAAATAGTTTTTTTTATATATACCAGACGTGTGGACCTTCCACTGCTTCCTGTATCCAGACTAAAGAGGGGTAGTGATGCAAAACAGAACAAAAAAAGGTTGCGCCTAAAATATACAATAAAACATATAAGAGTGTATATAATAATATAAAATAATACAATATAATAACAAATATTAAATGAAATATAAATGAATAATTGGCAATAGTCCAAAACACTTATACATGGCATCTAAAATGGGGTGTGTCTTCACAAAGGTGTACTTGAAATCCAGTGAAGTAATATGTGGAGAAAAATACAAGAGGAACTCCAATGGCACAGTATATAGATGAATAAAATGGTAAATAAAATAAAATAAAAGTAGTCTTACTCACACTTTTCAGAGCTAAAACCTAGCTCTGATATAACGCACGTGAAGTGGAATAATCCCCACTCAAGGATATGCGGAGTAATATTGATTGGCGAGTATCTGGCTCAGATTCGACGTCCAAGTTGGTATTATTCGACCCAGGGAAGAAAAATAAAGTATATAGTGCTCTCTGTATAGTAATTAAAAAGTGTAAAAAGAGAATAAATATACTACTCACAGTATATAGAGCAGGCTTGTACTGCTCAATGTAGGCGCTTGGGTGGTATCATCCCCACCTAAGGATTCTTTAGGCTTCTCGTCAGGTACACAGTATATGTATAGTCAGGTGAAAAAGAAAAGAAAATGGCTAGAAAGTGTTTTATGCCAAAATATTTAACCCCTTAAGGACACATGACATGTGTGACATGTCATAATTCCCTTTTATTCCAGAAGTTTGGTCCTTAAGGGGTTAAAGTGTTTTATGCCAAAATATTTTCTTTATTGCAAAGTAATAAAATTAATATCTAGATACTAAATTTTATTACTTTACAATAAAGAAAATATTTTGGCATAAAACACTTTATAGCCATTTTCTTTTCTTTTTCACCTGACTATACATATACTGTGTACCTGACGAGAAGCCTAAAGAATCCTTAGGTGGGGATGATACCACCCAAGCGCCTACATTGAGCAGTACAAGCCTGCTCTATATACTGTGAGTAGTATATTTATTCTTAACTACAAAACCAAAATCACTTTTTCTGGCACAAGTTCCACCCCTAGTGAGATCCGACATAGGATATTATACATGTGAGTAATTGGTTTATAATTAAAAATGATAAAAAGTCGTGACGTAAATCACCATACAAAGGATCTTGCAGGTTAAACTGTATTTCCTGGCTAATCCATGTCAGCATTACCAATGGGTTAAGCTCCTCCCTCTCAGCTGATGGGGCAGGAATAATAAACTTTGCGTTAACATATATAAGGATCCTCCTCCCCTATACCGGCAGTCACGTATCCAAGCCAAGCAAGAGGTGGGGAATTTATTGATGCTGACATGGATATTAGCCAGGAAAAGAAAATTTACGGTAAGTATTTTAAAATTTTCTGTCTTTCAACTTCGGTCTCAATTGAATTTGTTTGGTTTAGAATCAGAAATAGAGACTCAGAGAACAGACAAAAGCTTAGAAAAACTAATCTTGCCCACTCAGGTCTCCAAAATGTTTTTGCTCACTGGTGCCATTACGAAGAGAACCTATACTATTTGCATATCAGACTGATCCCACCCATAAGGGCAATCCAGAACCGAAATGCAGAGAGTTCTCTGTGCATGTGAGATAAAGCCACCCCAGACAATCATTTCAGCCTTGTTTGTCAGCAAGGTGTAGCTGATATCCCTTTAGGCACAGTGAGCACAGAGTCCATGATTACCCTTTTTGCTTAGGGCTTTCCCACAGCATCAGAAATGATTCCAAGCTGTTAGAAAAAAAATAAAATAAAATAAAACCATTTAAAAAAATTACATTGACTTTAATGGTGATATTTGTACATAAATCATGTGAAAGTATTTTTCCCAACAGATTGAAATGACTTCTCATACTGACTAAGACACATTAGATTGAGGCCCAGAGATGGCTTTCTAATTAGATGAGTTGGACAGCTGCCTCAGGCCTCACAGCAGCCTAACTCGCCTTATGAAGGACTGATTTGTCGGGTCACTGGGAGGACGCCTGTTGCCTTGCGCTGCATGGTGCTGGATGCAGGGCCTCTCCAATCAGTCTAACCGCTTGTAACTCTTTCCCCTTCTGCTAATGCTCGCTTTGCAATTATAAATTTAATCTAATAAAGAAGACATTTTTAAAGGCACAACGTGTTAAAAGCATTGTAACGAACATATACACTGATCAGCAACAATATTAAAATCCCTGCCTAATATCCTGTAGGTCCCCCTCGCGCTTCCAAATCAGCTCTGATGTGTTATGGCATGTATTCCACAAGACCTCTGGACATGTCCTGTTTTATCTGGCAACAAGACATTAGCAGAATATCCTTTAAAGGAACACTATAGGGTCAGGAACACAAACATGCATTCCTGACCCTATAGTGTAAAAACACATTTTCATGCTCTCAGGATGGATGGACAGACTAATAAATGGTTACAGATCACTCATGCATTTAGAATCTCTTTATATTAAGATTTATGTGTGTATACTATAAGCAGAATATCATTTTGAGTGGTTTGTGTGATGTCACACCATGGGTCAGAGCATTTGGGAGAGCTAAGATTTTGTTTTGCCTAGGTCATCAAAACTCCTTGCACCAACTGACCATTAACTGAGCCAAGTCTGGCAGTGCAGGGAGCCGATGATTGGATAAAAGCAGTCAGCTGACACTAATAGTCAATGAGCCTCCCCTGCATGGCTTAACACAGCAGGGGAGATGGGAACCAGAACCCTGTGGACCCCGGTAAGATCTTGAGCATTCAGTGGAACCTACCTCTATATCCTGAGCAGCACTTACCTGCTCCTTGTTTGGATTACACCCTCCCCATATAGCCTTTGTATGCGGATTTACAATATATCTTTATTTCTTCTTCCCCTGTTAATGCATATTGCTGTGAATATCTATAAAATAATCTGTGAGGGTTTTTAATATATAGACAGATGGTATGTGATCACATATATAATTGGGTAAGTTTAAAGGCACAATGCACGTGTAATTTGTTTTATACATGTTCCGCCCCATTTATTCCTCTTTACACTTTATCACTATTTAAATGGTTTACCATAAGAGAGTGCCAATGCTCTCCAGCACTAGTCCTTAACTGTAATCTTTACATAAATGGTTACTCCAACCAATAAAATGTGTTGTAAGAAAACACTGTTTCTGATTATAGAAACCTTTCCTATCTGGTTCCCTGCTCTAAAAATAAAAATAATTTAAAAAAAAGCTAACACTCAGATACCATTAAATTGCTACGGCCAAGTGCTCCTTTTACCCCGATCCTCCCCCATTGCCATTACTCTTCCTTCCTGTAGGGGGAGCTGGTTGTCAGGAAGGATGAGGTCCATGTAAGTGGAGCGCCAAATAAAACTGCTTAATATGTACAGCAGATGAGAGAAAGGGTAAGACAATAGGGAACCTAACCACCTATTAAATAAAATACATAAAACGATATTTCACACATTGACAGAGATTAAGGGTATTTCCCCTTAATCTCTGTCAATGTGTGAAATATCGGTCTGGGAGATCACATCTCACAGTGGAATATACTCTTACTAGGAGATAATATACAGATATATGCAAATGAGAAAAATGGTCCTACAAAAAATGAAATCCAAAAACTGAATGAAACAGACTTAAAAACAAATAAAGTCCAGTGATAAGTCTGTATGGTTTGTTGAATCCGGGTGATCTCCCTGAATGCGGTTATTCCTTAGTATAGCTCCAATTCCTTAACCCCTTAAGAACACATGACATGTCATGATTCCCTTTTATTCCAGAAGTTTGGTCCTTAAGGAGTTAAGTGTATCGCTCGGCGTCCCGAGTCAGTAGAGAGTGAAGATGTACTGGATACAGTCGAAGATGCATGAACTCGATGCTGACTCTCAGTGCTATCGCGGCTTTTTCAATGGATGCGGACTGCATGTTCCTCTCTTCTTATATAGCAACATAATCGTTCAGTTTGCAACATCGCAAATATACAATGTATTCATGATATAATGATTGCACTCTTTTACAATTATTAATACAGTGTTTCAAAACAGGAAACCTTTTTATTTTGATCTTTAGTTTAAAATGTATTAATATTCCCTACATGTTTCTATAGTTACTCCCGGCTGAAATCATTTCAAACTAAACTGTCATTTCCTTAAAATCCACACACACACACACACACATATATATATATATATATTCATAATTTGGCAGCAGGCAGGGAATCAAAAGAACAAGGTATATCAAATATAGTTATAAGGGAATTTGCATATGCATATTAGAAAATGTAAAAGATTAAAAGAGAATTTTAATAAAAATCCTATGAAATATATGGTAAATAACCTTTACTGTTAACTCCTTTTTGGTATACAGCTCTTGTCAGGCTACAGTTGATACATTTTGGAGCACTTTATATGTACATACAGAGATACATAACTGTATACTTTCACACATGTTATTGCCACAATTTCTTAAAGGGACCACTTCCTTCTCATAGAATACAATCAAAATAAAAACGAAATAAAAGAGTAAAAGATGTATAAATAAGGAGAAATTAAGAACAAAATAAACACTACCAGATCCAAGTGAATAGGAGCCAAGAGCTAAGAGGGGAGGAAAAAGAGAAAAATAGAAAAAATATTTCTAAGAAGTGATAGAGTGTGCAGTCACTACGGCTGAAGGCTTAAAGGGGACATAGGGGATTTTAAGATGTGATGGATTGTACAGTCACTTCGGCTAGAAACTTAAAGGAAACATAGGGGATTTAACTAGTTGTCTCAATAACTATCTATCTCTAGCTGTCCTTTTTCTTAAAGGGAAAGTATCACAAATGGAGAAATTGGGATTTAGCCTAAAAATGTCATAATTCAAACTCAGCATTTAGTGGTTGTAATGTATCTAAATTGTAGATCCATTTCCTCTATCCCTAGTTGTTACGGTCCCCACCTCTCGTATTTTTCTTCACTTTACATATGGCCTTGAAGTTGAGGAGACTCATATCTGATTGGTGGTATTGCTTGTATTAATAATTGTAAAAAGAGTGCAATCATTATATCATAAATACATTGTATATTTGCGATGTTGCAAACTGAACGATTATGTTGCTATATAAGAGGAGAGGAATATTCAGTCCACATCCATTGAAAAAGCCGCGATAGCACTGAGAGTCAGCATCGAGTTCATGCCCCTTCGACTGTATCCAGTACATCTTCACTCTCTACTGACTCGGGACGCCGAGCGATACACTTAACTCCTTAAGGACCAAACTTCTGGAATAAAAGGGAATCATGACATGTCATGTGTCCTTAAGCGGTTAAGGAATTGGAGCTATACTAAGGAATAACCGCATTCAGGGAGATCACCCGGATTCAACAAACCATACAGACTTATCACTGGACTTTATTTGCTTTTAAGTCTGTTTCATTCCGTTTTTGGATTTCATTTTTTTTGTGACCATTTTTCTCATTTGCATATATCTGTATATTATCTCCTAATAAGAGTATATTCCACTGTGAGATATGATCTTCCAGACCGATATTTCACACATTGACAGAGATTAAGGGTATTTCGTTATATGTTTTATATCAGGAAGGATGGGCTGAGGGGAGGAGATGGGGAGCAGGCGGGGGTCATTCTGCTATTGGTTGTCCTGCTGATATCAGACACCTAATTTGCACAGAATTGACCTTAGCCTGGCCGGAACTATAAACCATTTAAACTCTCTATTCTCTATGTTGTTGCTGATCGCTGACATTGAAAGCTGACACTATCAGCAGCGCCCAGTCTCCGGATTCCTGACTAACACCTCAGACATTAAATGCAAGTGCAGAAGCACAGCCAACACCCTGACCTCCCTGCACCATAACAACTTCATTGTGTTTTGTTATGGTAAGTTGTCCCTTTAAGAAAAAAATTATTATGGAAAAAATAATTGAAAGTCTGTGTTGGCGTTTTCTTGTTCATTGGATATTTGTCTTAAAAGCTCACGAGAAATAATATCTGTTTTGAATAATTGCAGGAAGTAAAGAGGGGGAATATAGACAGTCTAATATAGACTGTGTTCTGTGCTGTTTGGTGGATTCCAGATTTCTGATTATTTTCTGTGTAATTATTTCTATACCATTTAAATACATTGCTGCTAATTAGTACAGATTTCTTTAACTATAGTCTGGACTAGAGCTATGGTTTGCTACAAGTTAGGGTTTAGTAATGGGGGGAAAAAAGACCTTAAAAATGGATTGTTAATACCATGCTGGAAGATGTACAAACTACAATCATAGTCAGACAATGGAATTATCACTGTATCTCATGAGACGCTGACTGACACCTCTGTGGTGTTGATGTGGGTATTTCCAAAATGAGAAGTCCCTCCTGTGCCCTGTTTTACAGTTTAGGAAAACCTGGTGAGCCGCTCAGTATCTGAAGCTGTTTCTGCCATTAAGCTTCTTTTTAAATCGGTCAGAAAAAAAAAAACCCAAAACATTTAACCTCTGGCAAAGTACTGACATGGCAGGGATGAAAGATTTTGGGCTCTGCTACTTCCAATAGGTAGATTAAAAAGCCCACTGTCAAACTTAGAGCCCTCCCTCCCACCTCCCTTTTACCAGCCAAAATGCCTAGCACCAGATTGTCTCTGTCCAAATTAATCTAAAATATGTCAGGATTATAACTCATCCCCCCTTCCTCCTCCTAATTTAAGATATTTATCCAAAAGATTTCTCAATGTGTATGTTACTAAGCAGCACATTTTAATTGTTGCAAATTAAGCTGATTCTGTTGCAGTTGTGGCTGGTGACATTCCATGTTGGTGGGGGCCAGACTGGACACAGGAATTTAACTTGTCCCCTATTTTTCTTATAAACATGAATAGGAATATATCGATATGGCATTACTACCTTCACAATATGTGGACCATCCCTTAAATAGGGGGGGAAAGCATATAAATATATTGCTTTAAAAAACATAAATTTTGCTTACCGAAAATTTCTTTTTCCTGAAGATTAGAGGCAGTGCTTATACCACAGGGGATATCCAATCTGGAGGGAAAAAACAGGCAGGCAAATCTCCAAACATTTTAATCCCTCCCCTAATTACCTCCTTTCCCATAAGTAGCAGCTCCTCCTGATCATCCCCAGACAATACATAAGCCAAATAGCTGCAAAATTACTTAGTTTATTAGAAAAAAGGGGCGGGAATTGTAGCACTGCCTCTAATCTTCAGGAAAAAGAAATTTTCGGTAAGCAAAATTTATGTTTTTCCTATCAGATTAGAGGCAGTGCTTATACCACAGGGATATAATAAAGCAGATCCAGAGGGCGGGTTCATTTCACTACTGCTTGAAGCACCTTGCGCCCAAAAGCAGCATACTCCGAGGCCAGTATGTCCAACTTGTAGTGTCTTGAGAAAGTATGGAGAGAGGACCACGTAGCCGCTGAACAAATCTGAGAAGGAGAAGCAGCCGCTCGCAGTGCCCAGGACGTTGAAACAGCTCTAGTAGAATGAGCCTTTAAAGGGCCTGCATGATTCATGCCATTCTTGGAATAAGCCAACTGAATGCAGTCCTTCAGCCATCTAGCCAGAGAACTCTTCGAAACCTTCATGCCTTTCCTTGTGCCCTTGAATAAGACAAAAAGACTGTTATCCTTCCTGAAGGATTCTGTCGCTTTTAGATATTGCAAAAGACATCTCTTTACGTCTAGGCAGTGAAATTTGCTTTCCAAAGCATTAGACGGATTCTGACAAAAAGTTGGTAAGACCACTTCCTGGTTAACATTTGAAGCAGAAAAAACTTTCGGGCTGAACGAAGGATCGAGCTTTAGAACCACCTTGTCCTGATGAAAAACTAAAAAAGGAAAATTTGCCCTAAGAGCTTGGATCTCACATACTCTTTTAGCAGATGTAATAGCCACCAAAAAAACAGTTTTCAATGAAATGATCTTTAGGGAAGCTTCCTCCAATGGTTCAAAGGGCGGCTCACAAAGCGCGGAAAGGACTAAGTTTAGATCCCAGGGAGGACAGGTTTCCCTAGCATAGGGCACCAAACGAGTCAGAGCTCTGAAGAACCTAGAAATCAGAATATTTGAGGCCAGGCATCTGAGGGAGAAGAAACTGATAGCAGAAACTTGTAATTTCAATGATGCAGGTTTAAGGCCTTTTGCAAATCCCATCTGAAGGAAACTTAGGATCTTCTGTATGGACGCGGAAACCGGGTTGACTTTAAACCTACAACACCACTGACAAAATATCTTCCAAATTCTAGTGTAGATCTTAGATGTAGATTCCTTGTTAGTTGCCAACAGGATTTTAATCACTTCAGGATCCAGACCTTTGCTCTCTAAAATCTGGAATTCAGAAACCAAGCCGTCAACTGGAATTTCCGAAGGGTCGGAAGAGGCACCATGGCGTCCTCTAGAATTTCTCCTGAAAGAGGCAACTTCCAAAAGGTGGCCCCCGGAAAGTTCAGGAGAACCGAGAACCAACTTCTTCTCGGCCACCATGGAAGGATTAGGATAATTCTTACATTCTCCAGCCTTACTTTTTGAAGTATTCTGGGAATAAGCACTACTGGCGGAAAGATATAAGCCAGGTTGAACTTCCATGGAACTGACAGGGCATCTATGAAATCCGGCCTGTCTGCTGGATTTAGGGATGCAAACCGTCTTGTCTTCCTGTTCATTCTGGATGCCATCAGGTCTATCTCTGGGACACCGAAGCGGTCTGTGATGAAATTGAAAGTTCTGCATGACAGGGACCAATCTGCTTGTTTCAAATGATGCCTGCTCAGGGCATCTGCCACCACATTGAACTTTCCTAAAATGTGAACTGCAGAGATGGACATAAGGTGCACTTCTGCCCACAGCATGATCATTGAACACAGGCTTTCTAATCTTGTCGATCTCGTACCTCCCTGTTTGTTCAAATATGCCACTGTCGTACGATTGTCTGAACGAATTTGAATATGTCGATTTTTGATGAGAAACTGAAACGCCAAGAGAGCCATCCATACGGCCTTTAATTCCCTGAAGTTTGAGGAACTTCTCATATCCTTCTCTTGCCAGGACCCCTGCTTCTTTATGTCTCCCAGATGGGCCCCCCAGCCCAGAGCAGAGGCGTCTGTTGTTATGATAGTGAAGGACTTCATCCGGAATGACAGACCCTCGTGGAGGAATCGAGAAGATGTCCACCACTGCAGACTTTTCAAAGTTAGATTGTTGAACCTCATCAGCCCATCTAGGCCGAGTTCCTGTCGATTCCAGACTAGCAGAATGTTACTTTGTAGAGGTCTCATTCTGGCTTTTGCCCAACCGACTGCCGGAATTGAGGCTGTAAACAGACCGAGCAAGCACATGGCTTCTCTGATTGAAAACACACTCTTTACTCTGAGATTCCGGATTACCCGCTTGATCTTTAGTTTCTTTTCTTCTGGCAGGAATAACTTCATTGCGATAGACTCCAAAATTAGACCCAAGAACTGGATCCTTTGAACTGGCACTAGTTCCGATTTGTTGAAATTTATTAGCCAGCCATGCTTTTCCAGCGATTTGATGGCTGTCCCCAGATCTAACTGTAGTTGAACCTGGGACTCTGCAATCAACAGCCAGTCGTCCAAATACGGAATGACAGCGATGCCCATACCTCTTAGAAAAGCTGAAACGACTACTAGAAGCTTTGTGAATACTCTGGGCGCTGATGATAGGCCGAAAGGCAGTGCTCTGAATTGGTAATGTTTGGTTACCGATTGGCAGCATACCGCAAACCGTAGAAAACTTTTGCTGGATTCCGCTATGGGTACATGAAGATAGGCATCTTTCAAATCCAGGGACGCAAACCAACTTTTTGGGTGAATAAGCAGAGCCGCTGATTTTACCGTTTCCATGAGGAATTTCTTTTTGATAATCCGCTTGTTTACGGCTTTTAGGTCTAGAATAGGTCTGAACGAACCATCCGGTTTTGGCACCAAGAAAAGTCTTGAATAGGTGCCTTGATGTCTTTCCTTTATAGGAACTTCTTCCACCACTCTTTTTAGTAACAGAGTCGACACTTCTCGCATCAGAGAGAGTTCCATATCTAGAGACTGAACCCTGGAACATAGAAACCTGTTCATAGGGGCTTGTGATAATTCTAGAGCGTATCCGTGCTCTATCACTGTAAGGACCCAGCGATCTGATGTCGTCTCTTTCCAATGCTCTAGGAAGTGACTCAACCTTCCACCCACAGGCCTGGCGTCATAATTTTTTATTTCTCTTGGCAGTAAACCTTTCCTTCTTCCTATAATCAAAGGCTCTTTGCTGTTGACCCTTGAAATAGTTTCTACGAAAGGAACTTCTAAATGAGGGACGTGTCTCTGCGTTACGGCTTCTAGACTGCTTCCTATATGATACTGGTAAAGCTTTCCTTCCTTCCTTCATCTGTTTCAACAGCTCATCCAGTTTAGAACCGAAAAGTCTTCCTGGTTCAAAAGATAGTTCACACAGTGAATTTTTAGATGCCGCATCTGCAGACCAATTTCTAAGCCAAAGCGCTCTCCTGGCGACTGTTGAAATACCTATATTCTTGGCCGATAATTTCAGGCTTTCTGTAGAAGCATCCACTAAAAAATCAGATGCCATCTTGATATTTTTTAATAGCTTTAACGGGTCTTCCTTAGCTTCTCCCGTATATACCTTTTCTAGTTCTTCCAACCAAAGTTTTTTGGGCCTTGGCAACGGATGACCCCGTAATCAAAGCTTTAGCTTGGGCTGCAGAAGAGATGAACAACTTCTTTAAAGAGGAGTCCATGCGTTTATCCATGACATCCTTGAGCCCGCTTGAATCTCCAATTGGTAATGTAGTCTTTTTACCTATTTGAGCAATAGGGACGTCCACTACAGGGACCGTATCCAGCTTACAGTCTTGCTCCGATTCTATGGAAAAAAGAGTTTTAAAATGCTTAGAAATAGTTTTAGATGCACATTTCCCCTTCTCAGCAACTTTATCCATATTTTCCGGATTAGACATACTGGGAAAACAAGAGAACAAGAAAAGGGAAAATAATCAAAATTTTCTCCTTACGGATTCAGGCTAAGAACCATTTAAAATGAAAACTTAACAGTCTTACCTTAAATGGCCTGAGAGTGTGTTGGAGGGCAGGTGAGAAACACACTTTACAACCGTTCTGAGAGCTCCTGGCAAACAGAGGTTGCTGCTGGTAAATGCTCATATAAGTCCTGTAACCAAACGAAAACGCCCAGTTCAAATTTGGCGCCTGAATCCAGGTTCGCATTGCGCATGTGCATAGCGCTCTGCGACTCCCTGGTGGAACGCAACGCAACCTGTGCGTGCGTTCCACCGACAGGACCTCCCAGCCGACGCACGCCTGCGTCCTTCGTCATACCGGCACCTGGCACGGCAAAAGACGGCAACATAAAATTTGAGGGACCACGCCGGCCGGCGTGTTGAAGGCTACTTACCGGACATCAAGGAAGCAGAGCCTCCAGAGCCTCAGCCCTTCTCACCTACTTCCTGGAGAACCTCCTGTCTAACCTCCCCTGCCGAAGGCAGGCAAAGAACTGGGGATGATCAGGAGGAGCTGCTACTTATGGGAAAGGAGGTAATTAGGGGAGGGATTAAAATGTTTGGAGATTTGCCTGCCTGTTTTTTCCCTCCAGATTGGATATCCCCTGTGGTATAAGCACTGCCTCTAATCTGATAGGAAAAAATTAATTACATTTTCCAATATGAGGCAAAATTCAAATTACATGTGTAATTCAGAATTTAGCCAGTAGATGGCGTCTTTTCACAAATGCTTTACAGAAAAATTCTTGATGGAATTTCTTGAGCAAATAAAAATAAAACATATGTATTATTAAATTAAAGAGAGGACATTTAAATTTACTCTGGCTTTGCTTAGTAGATGAATCCAGATGGCAGAACATAATGTTAAATTATCACTTTTATTCATAGTATTAAAATGAAATAATTAAATAAAAACTGAAAATAACCCAAATAAAGAACAACACAGACGGGCTTTCTATGTAAAAGTCTCCCAAATGATCGCAGCAATAGTAGCTCTCCTTCTTTAAGAAACATTGTTGCCAAATTCATTCCCCTGAACGCACTGTGACTCCTTGGTTTACACTCGGTAACAATGTAAATAAGATCAGATCTCTGTAATAGCTGCTCAAACTGCAAATTATAATATACAGGAACATAGCAGCCTCAGTCTGAATGAATAATCACATTTATATCCATGGCACATTAATTCCTAACCTGATTAATTACCTCCTATTGAAACACACCTCACCATATATATTAACTATGCTGTGTATTCCTTATAAACACTGAGCAATGTGTGTGAGGGTAAAGAAATAAGGAAAATCCAAATATTATGAAACAAACAATCAGAGCCTAATCTGTAACAGAGCACACAGACACAGAGCTCAGTAAGCAGTGAGACTCCCTCTTAGAGCTATCTTCAATTACCGGCTCAGCTCTCCCTAATCACATAGATACTGTCTGTATAACGTGCCCGACGCGTTTCACTGTTAGTTAGATCAGGGGAACCGGTCATAATACTCTGCATGTTTAAATACCCCAGCTGTCAATCTGATTAGATCTTTAAATCCTCTGTGTTTTATTGTCCATCACTGATGTCGGGAGGAGTTAGCTGAGATCAAACAATAAATGGTTTATCTAAATCTCAAATAACACTAAAACTCCTCTATTTGTATAGGCCTCATGTTATTCAGTCACTGTAACCGAGAAGGGGTATTCCCAATTCCTCTCTGATTTCGATGCATAATGATTATTATCACAACATACAAAACCTGTATGGCTGAACAATACGGGGGAGGGGAAGGGGGAAGGGGGGGTCAATCTTTCTCATTGGGAAGGTACATACTTTAATGTTAACACAGATCCCCAAATCATGATCCATTACAAAGAGGGGGTAGAACCTACTGAGGCCGTGTACAAGCTATTTACACTCCCCAAAACAAGGTGTGCATTTCACAACTGGCAGGGATACTAGTTATACCCCCAGCATCTGGGAGCTTCAACAGTGAACCTAAATCAGGCTTAATAAATACATTTATAATAAAACGTTCCAGGCCCGAGGACACTCGTTCCATTTGCTGGGGTGATAAAAAAATATGTCTATTTTCTATTCAGATATATCCAGTAAAGTGGAAGCCACTTGATAAATTAAACGTAACATTGAATAGATTCTGGTATAAACCGCAGACACACATATACTGATAGCACCACCTATAATAACAATCATGGTTCACTAAGAGGGAGATTATAATCAGGGGTCTCTGCTTTAGACAGAGCTAAGAGATTCCTAATGAATAAAGGGGTTATTAATGGGCACTTTCAGAAAACTACGGTTAATATTTGTCGAATTTCCAAACTTCCGCTGGAGACAGGGACTCTTAACTAAACCGTGATAAATGTTAACTTCGTGCGATCGGCCAGAGTCTCGTGCGCTGATACCCGAAACATCTGACCGATCAGAGAAGGGAAATCATAACTAATAATACGGTCATGAACCCACTATCGAAGGGAACCGATCAGAAAGCATAGGGGGGGAAAAGGCTGGAATCCAGCCGTGATATAGTAAGGTAATCAGATCTACCAGTGGCTAAGCATTTTTTTGGAACCGGGACATAGCCTACCCTCACTGAAATTGATAGCCATTGATCATATACCACCATTAAAATGGGGTGGTGATCGGAAGAAAATATTGCTACAGAGGGAATTCTACTGGATTAGATACAACACAACCGAGGGGACATAATGAGAAATGTTCTCTTTCCATGTTCCTCTAATTGGGGAGCCTTTCTTTGCTTTAAAAAAAAAAAAAAAAAAAACATATCAGGGGTACATTGAGGACATGTGCATTATATGTTCTGCAACATTGTTGCATATAAGGTATTGTAACAGTGACTAAGAACATGGACACATATCGGTATACGTGTAGCTCTGGAGCCCACCCTGGGGGACAGGCTTAACAGGTGCAGGACATTTACCGAGTGGCATTGATTATAGGATAATGTTGAATAAGACATCCATCCTGTGAACTATAAGCGTCCACTCCGGGGGATAGACGACAGGGTTATCAGTCTGGATGATCTTATGTGTATATGCATGACTTTGGGTAGCTACAATCCGAATAAGAGTATTATGTATGAGGGAAATGAATACATCTTTTACATGGATATTGACCACACTATGAGCAATATTTAACTGTAGCCAATGTAGTGGAGTATGCTGGTCAAACCAGCAAAGTACTGTGAAAGGTTGAGGTTGTATTGATGCTTCTGGGGCCCACCCTGGGGGGTCAAGCCCGATAGAAAGCACATTAACTGCACACAAACGTATATCACTCCATAAGGTATACTATTTAACAATATCAATTTGTGATGAATCTGGGACAGTGTGAGCCTAGGATAGAAGTTCTAGATTCCAATAATGGAGCATTGAGGTGTTCACTATATATGGATCTAATCAGTGTTCTCGACTATTTATGTAATATTAGTTGACATCCAGGATGAAGTGCTATTCATTTTGAAAAGGTATTATCTCATGAATGTATACTGCCTAGTTCGAGGCTGCTATTGCCGAGCCGGATCCTTGTGATCGGCCATTGATTAAACGGGTCTTACCAGTATGAGTTCAAAGTATCAGGTAAGAGGTAGATTGTCTACCTTGTGAGCCTGATCTAAGTATTAATGTCATGCTCGATATATTTACATTTTTTTGATGTATGATTAGAGAATGTAACCAGGTGAAGTCATGGAGGAATCTCGTACATAGTGCATTCCTGCCATGGCAGCCTCTAAGCAAGTAACACATTGGTGGGGTGAGTTAATAGGTTTATTCGTATATTATGTATATATTGATGTCTGTCTGATTGTAAAGTTTATCCTGATGAAAGTAGTCTTTTATGGAGAAATAAGTTAAGCTTTATTTGATTTAAGATGTCCCTGGAGTGCTACCTATTTTCAATTGTTATATTTTTGTGGACAAGCACCAGGCAACAAAAAAAAACTTGAATTGGAGAATACAGGATTATTTTAATTAATTAATAATAATAATAATAATAATAATAATAATAATAATAATAAAAATATATATATATGGCATTGATGGACTGGGGTGAATATATATTGAGTTATATGCAATGTATCAGGATTTCAGTATTCATAATGAGAATACAGTGATGTGTGTGCAAGTAAAACACACCAAATACCCCAAACTATCAGCACATAGTGTGAGATATTATATAAATAAATTATAATAAATCCCTGTCTGTCCAATACATGGTATGTGTGAACTAACTGTAAACACCAGGAATAATGGATTAATGTAAAATGTCAGAAACAGTAAATACGCTTTGATCCTTTGGGCAGAATGTAACAGTAAACATGTTGGTTCTGAGAGGGTTAAATTGTTTTACAAACTGTTTTCTTATTTTGAGGATTCACATGAATCCAGTAGGTCAGGGGGCGGGGTTTACATGAGGGGCGGAGTCAGTAAACGGGGTGGAGTCTAGTGACCTGTCAATTTAAAACGTCACCAACTGCCATTGGCTGAGTGTGTGTCTGTTTATATATACTGTGTGTATACCGCGCAGTGTGTGTATATATTGTGTCAGTGTGTATATACAGTGTGTACATGCAGTGTGTGTGTATATATTGTGTCAGTGTGTACATGCAGTGTGTGTGTGTATATATTGTGTCAGTGTGTGTATACAGTGTGTGCATGCAGTGTGTGTATGTATTGTGTCAGTGTGTATATATTGTGTCAGTGTGTGTGTCAGTGTGTACATGCAGTGTGTATATACAGTGTGTACATGCAGTGTGTACATGCAGTGTGTACATGCAGTGTGTACATGCAGTGTGTACATGCAGTGTGTGTGTATATATTGTGTCAGTGTGTTTCTTACCTCCGGTCTGGTTGAAGCGTTGCATTGCTGTCCTCACATTGTGTTTGAATACAGCCTCAGCGCCTTTGAAGATCTGCGTATTTCTCTCCTTGTAGTCAGGATCCTCTTTCTCCAACCACTGAGCTACAGGAACATCCCGGCCGGTATCACTGCTGTAATTATCAATTTGTATCCCATCCACATAGCCAACGACAGAAAACTCCGGCAGCCCATATCCGGGAACTGAGACTGCTGTGTAATAATACTGGAGAGAGTGACCTGAGACAGACAGACACATGTCAGAAAGAGAGAGAGTGACCTGAGACAGACAGACACATGTCAGAGAGAGAGTGACCTAAAACAGACAGACACATGTCAGAGAGAGAGAGTGACCTGAGACAGACAGACACATGTCAGAGAGAGAGAGTGACCTGAGACAGACAGACACATGTCAGAGAGAGAGTGACCTGAGACAGACAGACACATGTCAGAGAGAGAGTGACCTGAGACAGACAGACACATGTCAGAGAGAGAGAGTGACCTGAGACGGACAGACACATGTCAGAAAGAGAGAGAGTGACCTGAGACAGACAGACACATGTCAGAGAGAGAGAGACCTGAGACAGACAGACACATGTCAGAAAGAGAGAGAGTGACCTGAGACAGACAGACACATGTCAGAGAGAGAGAGTGACCTGAGACAGACAGACACATGTCAGAAAGAGAGAGAGTGACCTGAGACAGACAGACACATGTCAGAGAGAGAGAGACCTGAGACAGACAGACACATGTCAGAGAGAGAGAGTGACCTGAGACAGACAGACACATGTCAGAGAGAGAGAGTGACCTGAGACAGACAGACACATGTCAGAGAGAGAGAGTGACCTGAGACAGACAGACACATGTCAGAGAGAGAGTGACCTGAGACAGACAGACACATGTCAGAGAGAGAGAGTGACCTGAGACGGACAGACACATGTCAGAAAGAGAGAGAGTGACCTGAGACAGACAGACACATGTCAGAGAGAGAGAGACCTGAGACAGACAGACACATGTCAGAAAGAGAGAGAGTGACCTGAGACAGACAGACACATGTCAGAGAGAGAGAGTGACCTGAGACGGACAGACACATGTCAGAAAGAGAGAGAGTGACCTGAGACAGACAGACACATGTCAGAGAGAGAGAGACCTGAGACAGACAGACACATGTCAGAAAGAGAGAGAGTGACCTGAGACAGACAGACACATGTCAGAGAGAGAGAGTGACCTGAGACAGACAGACACATGTCAGAAAGAGAGAGAGTGACCTGAGACAGACAGACACATGTCAGAGAGAGAGAGACCTGAGACAGACAGACACATGTCAGAAAGAGAGAGAGACCTGAGACAGACAGACACATGTCAGAGAGAGAGAGAGTGACCTGAGACAGACAGACACATGTCAGAAAGAGAGAGAGTGACCTGAGACAGACAGACACATGTCAGAGAGAGAGAGACCTGAGACAGACAGACACATGTCAGAAAGAGAGAGAGTGACCTGAGACAGACAGACACATGTCAGAGAGAGAGAGACCTGAGACAGACAGACACATGTCAGAGAGAGAGTGACCTGAGACAGACAGACACATGTCAGAGAGAGAGTGACCTGAGACAGACAGACAGACACATGTCAGAGAGAGAGACCTGAGACAGACAGACACATGGAGAAAGTTTATAAATCTGGAAATACTGAATTTTCACTCAACCCATAGTCTATAGATCAATCATACAATCTATATATTACACAGTCTACATATCACACAGTCTATTTATTATACAGTCTGTATATGATTCAGTCTGTATATGATTCAGTTTATTTATCACACAGTCTATATATTACACAGTCTATATATCACACAGTCTATATATTATTCGGTCTATATATTATACAGTCTATATATTACACAGTCTATATATTATTCGGTCTATATATTATACAGTCTATATATCACACAGTCTATATATCATTCATTCTATATATTATACAGTCTGTATATGATTCAGTCTATATATCATTCAGTCTATATATCATTCTGTCTATACTCACTGCAATACACCCCAGAGACCCCAGCGATGAGCAGCAGGAGGAGGGGATCCTTCATAGTGTAACTGAGTATTAATAACTGATACTGTATCTAACTCCCAGCCTGACTCAGCCTGGACTGTGCTGGGAGGAAGGAGCTCTGCATATATAGAGGTAGAAGGAGCTCTGTGCTGATTGGATGCAGCTTCACCAACTGTCCAATGGGAAAATTAATACCCAGCAGATCAGCTGTTACCAGGCAGAGGAGAGAGTTACAGGTTGTGAATAGAGATAGTGAAAGTGAAAGGGATTTTATTCTGTTATATCCCCATATTATAACAATGGGGTATGGGGGTTGGGAGCAGTTGGTCGGGTGCTTCAGGATGATTGAAATGCGTTACCTTTATATGCAGTTTCTTTTTACCTATTGGTATTATTATATCCTAATATATAATAAAACGGTTCTACAACTACCCATAATGCAGAATCAGTGGGATCCCTGGGCTTGTTTGCCTTGAACTAGAAGGTCCCATCTTGGGGTGAAGAGAGACAGTGACACCCGAAGTTTGTTGCTTATGTCCAATCTACTCCGTAGTCTTGTTACAGCCATTGCAGAAAACCCTGCGTCACAAAGACAGGATGTTGGAAATGGAAGGAGGCTTTTCAGTGCTTTTGTGGCAATCTCAGGATATTCTGTCCTGACTTCCCAGAGCATATGGAGATTTGAAGTTGTCCCAAACATATTTTTAAGACCACCTCTGTGACGGAACGCTGGCACTCCGACCGAGTACCTCCGCCAATCGATGCTCCTAGCGCTTGCCAAGAACTCCAAGCACTCCAACCGACACCATCAGCACTGCAGACCCCACGTCCAGCAATGCAGCTGCGCTGGGGTGTCGCCGTCTTTCACCCACCCTGGATACAAGGCCAGGATCCAGCTTCCAGTGGGCAAGCCTCTCTTCTCCCAGAGAGCGTAGCAGGAACAAGAGCAGCTCTTACAAGAGCTTACCTTGGGGAGTATAGTGTGAATATAGCAATCCCCAGAGTGTAGTTATCCCATCCCCCAAGCATGAACCATGGCTTCAAGAAAGGGTCAAGCAGATCTGTTTAATGCAAAAGCAAACACTTACAATTTATACACACATTTCAACCACCAACAGCCTCATTTACATACAATAGGTTACATAGATTACTATAGTACAAGGAAGGGTGGGGTTAGACAATAGCAAGAGCTGATGGGAGATTGAGGAGGGACAGAGAAGCCAGTTTAAACTGATCTGGCAGTGTCCCTGGGACAAAGCCCTGCTGGGGAAACAATTGGATAGGAAAAAACGGGGGAGGGGAAGAGGCACAGATAATCAATACATTCAACATACTCCTCCTCTGTATCTGAGAGATAATTGATTATCTCCAAGTACTGAAAAATACACAATTTCCAAACACCCCAAAAGTACCCCGAAGATCCATGGAAACCCCACAAGAGTCACAACTTATTCAAAAATCACCCAGATCGGTTCAGTGGTTTGTTTTTTTCCATGGAAGTAACATGTCTTTTTGCAGTGCCCATAATCCTGGGACAAGAGGCTGATAAGCAGGCCTCTCCAAGTACAAGTGGTGAGGTTACTTTCATCACAACCACCATTTCCTATCTCAATCAGTTGATCCTCTTCTTTCATGGACAAAGTCGATTCACCTGGCTTATTCACAAATGGGTCACGGATCCATTCCTTCCCATTTCTGGGGTCTTTTGTGGTTGGAAAGTAATACTCACTCTTTTTTTGAAAGCTGAGACAGGTGACCATGCCCCAGCTGGGAGAACGAAGGCCCTGGCTCAGACTCTTTCATAATCTCTGCTTATGTTTGAAACATGTCAAAATCCCATTGTTCGCTCGTCGTCCCCATAACTCCCCTTTGGCTTTAAATGCAGCCACTTTATCTGCCAACTTGAGCACGGTTGTCATTCTCTCCTGAAGAGACAGATTGAGCTCATTGAGCAGGTTGAATATGTCAGATAAGTAAGCAAGCTTTGTGACCCATTCCATGTCATTAAAATGTGCTGCCAGTGGTGACTGTTTTTCAAAAGAAATCTATGGAGCAGCTCTTGTAACTCAAACTCTGGACAGTGATTTACCTTTAGTAAGCCATCTCACTTCTGTGTATAAGACAAGACATGAATGCTCTGCATCCATCTCCTCACAAAGCTGTGCAGACAGACGTGAATTAAGGGCATGCACTTTAATGTGGTTAATTATTTTAATCACATCCTGCAAAACATTGTTCAGTTCAGGTGACATTTTTCGACTAGCCAGCATTTCTCTATGGATGACACAGTGTGTAGACTCACATGCAGAAGCAACCTCTTTGACCCGAGTAGTTAAACCAGAGATCCGTCCAGTCATCGCAGCTGCTCTGTCCGTGCATATACCAACGCAAAATGACCGATTAATTTTTCCTGATATGTAATCATTCAAAGACTTGCATGGTTCTGCAGCTGTGGTGTTGGTTGTCAACAAAAGTGAACACAATATATCCTCATACACGTCCTCCTGAAAAATATATCGCCCAAATCCAGCATTGTTGGGTTGTTGCTAACCTCTGTAGACTCATTGACCTGGATTGCATACCATGGTGACTTAATAATCCTCTGTAACAATTGTGCCTCAATATCTTCTGCTATTTCATCAATTCGTCTAGTTACAGTGGTAGCCGAAAGAGGAACATGTGTCATCTTTTGAACTGCAGAATCTCCTAAAATCTAACGAGAAATGTCAGAATGTCAACTCTTCAATGTTAAAGGGCTTCTTATCGGTCAGCCACTAGGAACGATGCTAAATATGTGCATGTGGTGGCCTTCAGATATTTCTTCTGTTCTTCGAGTTCATGTTTTTTTTCTTGTAAAAACTCAGTAGGATTGTCTTTTAATGCAGGATGCTTAGTCTCTAAGTGGCAAAGCAGTTTTGAAGGTTTCATGGCTTCGTTGGAAATCCGATCGCTCATACTATACAAAGTTGGCGTGGAGAATGTGAATCACCTGTTGCAATGAACCCATAATTTATGTAGGAATCTTGGTATTTTCTTTTACATGCAGCTTTCTTTTTATTGGTAGTCCTAAAACCTTCTGCTGTCTCATGATTGCATATTTACCATTTTTCAAAGAAGCTCTTCAGTGACTTTTTTTTTCTTCTCATTTTGGCTAGGGTTAGCTTGTGGCCTTACCAAAAATGTGACAAAGACAAATGCTCAGTTAGGGAAGGAGGCACAGATGGAGGTGGTAAACAAAGGTCTCTGAAATACCTCCAGGAGCCGGACACAGGGAGCAACCTGGGTCTCTGGGATACTTGCAGGGGGGACACGGGGAGCATGAACCTTTGGATTACTTGCAGGCGTGACACAGAGTCTCACTTGATCCAGAGAGATGGACTTGATCCAGATGTAGTGGATCCTGTTGGATTGTGATGATTCTGTTAATACTTTTTGTGGGAGATTGTTGGGGGTAAATCTGAATTGAAACAGCATGTAGAATAAGAATAAAATGCTCATGAGTGCAGTTGTGCTGAGATGTGTGCAAAGCAGTGGGAAGGATCTTCGGGGCCTTGTAATTACCCTCAGGAAACAGGGGGTAAGAGTAACTCCCCCCTGTTTGGATGGGCTCTTCCATCTATCACGCAAGGAGACTTCCTCCTCTGCGTGCAACCGGCAAGATAGTGCCAGTGTGCTTTGAAGCAGTCAGCGCCACGGCAATTGCGCCTGTGTGCACCAGCTCCTGCTGGCTAGATGAAGCCCGCCGGCACTGTCGACTCCCGTTGCCGCAGGGGTGAATCAGTCACTCTTCACAGCGCCACGGCTCGGCTAAACAGAGGCCGTGAGCTGGTGCTGGTCCGCGGCCCGGGGATTAGGGACCGCTGCTCTAAACCCAGACCAATATGAAACCCTAAATACGTACAATAGGTGGACTGTGTTGTTTCAGAGCAGTATATAAGTAATAGTTGCACTGTACAGAGGTATGAGTATTTGTAACTAAAATACAAAAATGACCATATCCTAGTGCAACATTTTAAGTCTTTTCAAATAATAGAAGATAAATCTTGTGTGAATATACTCACAAGAATAGAGCCAGTAAAACTATGTTTAATTTGCAGGCGTGTGGGGATATTTGTAGGGATCCCACTCCCTTCTCTGTGTATTGGTAACCGTTCTAGGCATGTGCATGGGGAAACTATTCGGCTCGGTTCGGCATTCCGAAATTCGGGACTTTGACAATTCGGCACTTCGACACTTCGGAACTTTGGCCACTTCGGAACTTCTCCAACTTCGGCACTTTGGAACTCTGACATTGCGGGACTTCTCTTGCAGCCGCTTGGTAGATAACTCCTTAATTCCCACTGTATTAGGGAGTTATCTATCAAAAGGCCGAAAGACTTAAATTGGTCTTTCAGCCAAATTTACCAATACCAAGTAAAAATTACTTAGTATTAGTAAATTTTGCCCCTACTCGCTATACCGTGAGTAGGGGCATGACTATTATACAGTGAGCAGCCTGTGGCTGCTCATTGTTAAAAAGAAAAAAGGTCCCCCATCCACGACGCACGAGTGGGGGCTTTTAAACTAAAGGGGGGGCCTATTGCCCCCCCCGGCCCCCACCTCTAAGCGGCGGGTGGGGGCCCTAAATAAAAATTGGGGGGGGGGGGGGAACCTAATGTCCTCCCCCCTGGCCCCCACTCCTGAGGCTTCTTCAGTTGCTGTGTGTCAAATTCCCTGTGTTGCTTATTCCTTATATATGGCTTCAATTGTTTTCACCTGGCTTCTGTTTACTTCTGACATCATAACAACGCGACCGGGCCCCCTCTGATGATGTCAGACACTGGGAGGAACTGACTGCCCCGGTCACTCCTCCCAGCAACCACCGGGAGCCGCACAGGATGAAGGAGAGGGAGTCAGAGTGGGAACTCTGACTCCCATCAACCTGAGCTGCTGGACCCCAGGGAAAGTCACCTAAAAGGTAGGGTAATAGGAGGGTGATTTTGTATGTGTGTGGGTGTCTGTGTGTATGCGTGTGTCTATATGTGTGTGTCTGTGTGTGTATGTGCCTGTCTGTATGTGTGTGTGTGTGTCTATGTATGTGTTTTTATGTCTGTATGTGTCTGAATGGGGTGGAAGTGGGGTGGGGGAGGGTCGGGCCCATGGATCAGTTTTGCACCGGGGCCCCATGGATTGTGTGTACGCCACTGTGTGTGTGTGTGTGTGTATGTATGTGTGTATGTATGTGTGTATGTATATATATATATATTTATATATATATATACACACACACAAACAAAGCCAAGAGGACTGCACTCACCTGTACATGCATACATTATAGGGTGCTGCTGGGGCCAAAATATACAGAATCCAGCGCACTCCCTTATTCACTAAACAATGATTTTAAATCTTAGAGATTGTAATAGTTTTATTTAAAAAAAACCCTAACCTAGGCAAAAAATGATGGGGGTTTAGTTACATTATATGATCATACATTGCATAAGCCTGCCAACTACGTCAAAGTAGCCCATATTCGGCAGGTCCTATCCTAGTAGCAGCTTGCTTGCTCTTATGAAATTAATCCACTTTCTTGGGAAATGCTTCCTTACTGGGACTCTCTGCAAGTCAAAGCTAAATAGGGTCCTGGAATGGGTCCTCATTCCAGGACCTATTTAGCCTTGACTTGCAGAGAGTAGCTTTTGATGCTTTTAAGATGTATTGTTAGGTAGCCGGTTGACCGTTCAGCTGCCGTTTTTACTGCTGTAGGTGATATATATGTTTGGGACCACTGAGATTACTACAGACAGGGTCCACCTATTCACATTCTCTCTATACTCCATATACTCTTTAGCCACCGTTGTTACCATTAGACAAGGGTAACTAAGGCTTAGGTTACTATTTATAATTTCTTCTAGCTTTCTATCACTATTTAATTACACGTTTTGTTATTATTTTAACTTGACTATTAAAAGTTACATTTTATCTTTATATGTCAACTTATCATCTTAGGGTTGCTGCCATTGTGCTAGTACAGGCTGGGGAGGCTTGTGTGAGACATATTTTTCCCCACTTTGGACTGCTAGTACTCCTTCCTTTGCTTTCAGTAAAGGTAGGAAATATATCATCAACCATGACACGTGCATTCTGTTTTGAGATATGTAGAGAGGGATCTCTTGAAGGATTTTAGGCCTGGGGAAGAATATTTCTAATTATTTCATTTTGTAATATTCAGGAACAGATTCATTGTAACTCAGCTCTGTACAATATACTGTATACAATACAACATAGAGAACATTGAAATCATGTATGACACATATGTGGGGTATATAGACAGGTAAAAGATACCCATAGTAACACAATGTCTATTGTGATAACATAGTATCACAAACTGTAACAGGCTGAGTCAGACTGGGATTTCCTAGAAATCAGGTGAGTTGTCTACACAGAGGGAGAGGCAGCTGCGTGCTGATTGGATGATGTTGGGTCTTGCTCCATGTTTATTGGGTGACGCTGGGACTTCTGTCCAATGGGAAATTTCCGTTTCAGCAGATCAGCAGTTACCAGGCAGAGAGAAGAGATAAAGGTTGTGAGATCACAGAGTGAAAGGGAAACAAAATGATTATTTTTAAGTCTGAAGCCATATATTACAGTTTGTTATGTAATTATTTTTTGTAATAAAAGATTTCACATGAATGGTAAACATGCTGTCTTTGAAAAAAATGGAAATTGGGGCATCCAGAACATGCATTTCTAAGTAGTCGTAAAGACTAAAATATATACAAAATGCAGATTAGGGAATAGTACACACTGTATTTGTAAACTGTATTTGTTTTTATGTGTTCACAGCTCTTTAACCCCTTAACGACTGAGCCAAATGTACACGTTGTGAACAAAACAAAACGTAAACAAAACCTGGCATTTGCGCTATATGTCTGTCCAACCGTAATTCACCTCTTTCATATTAAATGCACCCCCTTATTATATATCATTTTATTCAGGGGAAACGGGGCTTCATTTAATATTACATATTTAGCTATGAAACATAATTTAATATGAAAAAAAATGGAGAAAATACGAAATGTTGTTATTTTTTTAGTTCTACATGACATTTTAACTGTCAATGTCATAATACGGTTTGCTTTTACTGCAATAAAATACACATATTTGTATTCAGCAAAGTCACACGTGTAAAACAGTACCCCCTATGTACAGGTTTTATGGTGTTTTGGGAAGTTACAGGGTCAAATATTGCGTGT